>NC_056730.1:1052604401-1052689400 GCF_019279795.1 Protopterus annectens
CACAACTACCATCCATCACTGATACGTAGGATTAAATCATATTGAATTCTCTCTTTGGAGACAGAAAATGAAGCCTTAAGAGGCTCTCCCACCCTTTCCACGGCTCCATGCAGTACTAGAATAAATATCTGGCTAGGCTGCTGCCCACGTAATCTCTTTAAACCTGACAGCCCTTAATCTCCTTCTTTTCCCTTACTTTGTTTTCCTAGACACCTACCAAGCCCATCTCCCATTCCTATAGATAATCCCCACTGATCATGTTATTTCTTGCCTGATTCCTCTCTCTCCTCATTAGTAAGGTGCGTCTTACATCCCCATAACAACCTCACTGCTTTCCCCATCAACACAGGCGGCACACTCTTCATGTACACAGAAACCCTCTCCTCCTACCACAAAG
This sequence comes from Protopterus annectens, assembly GCF_019279795.1. Classification (NCBI taxonomy): domain Eukaryota; kingdom Metazoa; phylum Chordata; order Ceratodontiformes; family Protopteridae; genus Protopterus; species Protopterus annectens. Next base: position 1,052,604,799 of record NC_056730.1, read on the forward strand.
CATTAACATATGTGAGAGATGCAATTATATAGCTAAATTGGAGGCTAAGCTCTCTCCGCCCAAGACTGGAACAGGCAGTCATGATGAGAAGGTTAACACTTGCACCACACCTCCAGCCTCACATAGACATACTAAACCAGCATTGGCAGAAAATGCACATAAATACACAAAATCAAACTCGGAGGCTCTAAATAAAAACCTACAAAAGCATCAGAGACCTCCAAAGCAGACACCCAAAAAAAACTGCACCTCCCGTCACAAACCAGACAACACATAAAACACAAAATCAGTGTGCCGCACAATCACAGCCCTTAAGGTGAAAGAACATACCTAATACACTAGTAATAGGTGACTCTATAGTCAGGCACACTGATGTCCCACTCAATAGGCTGGACAAGAAGAAGATTACTGTTAGCTGCCTGTTGGGAGCCAGAATCCACCACATAACACAAGCACTCAGGTCACTCCACAACAAGTACAAATATGACTCTGTCATTGTTCATGTTGGTGTGAATGACCTGAGACGTACCTCCCTGGACTACATGAAAAGAGACATGGAAGAGCTCTCTGATCGTGTAGCCCAGGCGGGTATGATCCTGATTCTGAGTAGCATCATGCCCTTACCAAGAATGGTACCGCAGTATAAAGAAAAAAATATCAATTTCAACAATTGGCTAAACTTCTGGTGTCATTCAAAGGGGATCCCGTGTCTGTAAGCCTGGGATGACATGCTCGACAAGCCTATTGCTTCACAAGAGATGGCTTGCACCTGTCACTCCTATGCTTTCGAATACTGGCCAAGGCTCTTGCTGCCCCCATAGTGCCTTTTTTAGACGAGGCTCAAAAGTCAAAACCACCCCCGTAAACAGCACAAATAAAAAAATAAGGATTATGCTACTCAATGCCAGGAGTTTAAATCTCAAAATGCACGTGCTTGAAGCACTCCTCAGTATGGAGAACGTCGACATCTGTGCAGTAACTGAAACCTGGTTCAAGGTTCCACAGAGCATCCCAGCACTACCGGGCTACAACTCATACCACACATTTTGGCCACAGAACATGGACAGAAACACAAAAGGATGGGGTGTATCCATATTCATCAAGGATACCTACACCTCCAGCTTAGTGGTGCAGCATGATACCTCTGAGATCATCTGTGTGCAACTAACATTGGGCAAATCTGCAATGTAAATTGTGGCCTGCTACAGATCACCCTCCATGATCCAGGACCACTACTCCGCCTTTCTGGAGACACTGGAAAACATGAAAGTCCTACCGAACACCCTGATATTGGGCAATTTCAATTACCCTACCGTTAAATGGGAAAACTACTCCAGTACAAACTCCCAGGTCCAGCGCTTCCTGGAATTTATCGACTCAGATGCCCTGGATCAGCTGGTAAACTCCCCTACCAGAGGTTAAAACATATTGGACCTGGTCATCACCAACATGGGCGACTGGTGTTCCGCACTGGAGGTCAGCCCATCACTGGTTAGATCAGACCATAAACTAATCACTCTGGATGTCCACACTACACCACCACCCCCAACCAAGGAAACCACAGTGAAAAACTTTTCTAGAGAAAACTTCACCTTACTTAAGACAGAGGTGTTAAGTTTCACAGCCCCCATGCTAAAGGATAACAGTGTCCAAGATGCAGGAACCTTTGCAAATGCACTCTATGAGCACCTACAAGGATGCATGGATCATGCCATCCCTAGCAAAACCAAGACTCACTCCCCTAAGAGAAGGAAACCATTCTGGTGGACCCCTGCCATAAACAGGCTATACAATAGAAGAGGAAACTAGTTCAGAAAAAAAGCAAATCCCAAGAAGTTAAGACATCCCTGATCAGTATCAGTAAGAAACTAAGGTCTCTCATAAAATCATCCAAGGCTAACTTTGAAAGAAAAATAGGCAAGAATTCGAAAGATAACCATAAAGCCTTCTTTAGCTATGTCAAGAATCTAAATGGCAACTCACAGATATGCTCTGAGCTAGTGCAAAATAGCACAAAATATACTGAACCTACTGATATTGCCAACATCCTGGCAGATAGATTCAGTGCAAACTTCACCCCCCTCTCACCCACAAAAGGGCCCACAACAATACCGGAAAAGTGTAGTGTCCTGGAAATTACAGATGCACAGGTGAAAACAGCCCTTTCAAAAGCCAAAAGCAAAGCGTCAAAGGGGTCAGATGGTGTCCCAGGCTGCGTCTTGCACGAACTACAGAACGAACTAACCCTCCACCTAAACACACTATTCAACCTCAGCCTCTCCATAGGCTATGTGCCTATAGAATGGTGCACAGCAACAGTTATTCCGCTCCACAAAGGAGGGGCCACAACTGACCCTGGTAGCTATCGCCCCATAAGCCTGACTAGCCTGGTCTGCAAGGCTATGGAGCGCATCATCATGGAGCTCATTAACAAAGACATTGGGAACCTCCAAACACTTGACCCGACCCAGTTCAGCTTTGTTAAGGGCAGATCATGCCTACTAAACCTGGTTGACTTCTTCGAGACAGTCACCAAGGCCATAGATAAGGGGAAGGTGGTTCACACAGCCTACCTTGACCTCGCCAAGGCTTTTGACACCATTCCCCACTCTGGAATTATAGAAAAACTCACCAGCCTGAACATAAACCCCTACATCATGAGATGGGTTGCCAACTGGCTTACAGACAGAACTCACACTGTAAGAATAGCGGGCTCCAGGTCCGACTCTAAACCAGTAACAAGTGGTGTCCCACAAGGCTCGGTCCTGGGACCCCTACTGTTCAGCATATACTTCTCAGAAGTACAGGCAAACACAGGATGACTATGGTGAACCAAGTTCACCGATGACTGCAAACTGGGAGCCATAATTGACTATCCGGCTGACACGGACATTCTCCAAAAGGGCCTTACTGAGACGGACACCTGGTGTCAAAGTCATGGTCTCAGGCTAAATGTCAAAAAATGCATAGTCATCCCATTTGGGAAAAACAAAACACCCATGAATTACCACATAGGTGGCAGCCCCTTTAATACAGAAGAGGTAATAAGAGATCCGGGGACCCAGGTAGATAGTAATCTCTCATTTGACAATCATATTGCCAAAGTAGTTAGGAAATCCTTCTATGTAGCCCATCTAATTACTAAAGGGTTTGCATCTAGAAATAAAGAGGTTATAGTGCCCCTCTACTCGTCACTCATCAGACCCCTCATAGAGTGCAATGCCCCATTTGGGATGTACCTCACAAGACACTTCCAACAGCTGGAAAGACCACAAAAGTACCTCACCAAGAGGATTACTGGCCTCAAACATATGTCCTATGCAGCCCGACTGGAAAAACTCCGGCTGTACTCAGTGGCATATCGCTTACTCAGAGGTGATCTCTGCCTGACTTACAAAGCCATGTCCAACTCAGAACTGATGGACATGCTCCACCTAAAGAAATCCAAGTCACTACGAACCACTCGCTCTAGTGAGCTAAACGTCACCACAACTTAAAAACCTCAGCTTTGGGCGGCTAAGAACTTGCTGTATTCAACTGGACGTATAAGAGAATTTAAGTACCTTTATCTGCACTTTTTTTTTCCAAAAAATACAGTATTTAAATTGATTTTAACTGTGTGTTGCAGGAATATTAACTGAACTGGAAGTTAGTCAGTGTTTGCTGAATTTTGTTATTTGCTAGTAATTACAGGTGTGGGGGTAGCCACATTCTTTGATTTCCTGTCCTTGTCTATTTAAGTGGTACAGTGTGAAATATTTTCTGCTTAAAAACCTTAGCTTTGGCCGGCTAAGAACTTGCTGTATTCAACTGGACGTATAAGAGAATTTATGTAGCTTTATCTGCACTTTTTTTTTCAAAAAAATACAGTATTTAAATTGATTTTAACTGTGTTGCAGAAATATTAACTGAACTGGAAGTTAGTCAGTGTTTGCTGAATTTTGTTATTTGCTAGTAATTACAGGTGTGGGGGTAGCCATTCTCTTTGATTTCCGGCCCCTTGCTGTGTAAGTGGGTACAAATATTTTCTTTTTAAATTAAAAGCTTTTAAGAATTTGCTGTATGCTGTATTCAGCTGGACATATAAGAGAACCTTTATCTGCACTTTTTTTCAAAAAAATACAGTATTTAAATTGATTTTAACTGTGTGTTGCAGGAATATTAACTGAACTGGAAGTTCTGACTCTGCTCTTCAGTTAATGCCACCCACCCTCCCTGTTTTTGTTTTGGTGTTAATCTTAGTGGCATTGAAACTGCCCGCCCCTCTTGTAAATTTGTGTTTGGATACTCCTTCTGGGCCCATCTCATTTGCTCACTCAACTGAGTGCAGGGAGATCATATTCTGATTTCAGGCACTCCTACTGTGTACAAAGAGAGCATCTGGAAAACAGAAAAAAAAAATTTAAGCTTGTTTCCTGCCAAGTGGTATAGGCTATTTGTAGGCTTCTGAGCCCCCAAGCCCTTCTGTGTTGGAGAGAAGCCTTCTAGCTTAGTTTTTTTTTCTTATAACTAGCCAGTTTTCTAGTTTCAGCACTCAAATCTGTTTCTTTGATCTCAGCACTTGTTCAGAAAAAAAAAAATTCATCTGCTTTTACTGTACTTCTGTTTCTACCTACTTTATTTTACATTTGCATCATCTTAAAAGTACTCAATTGTATTTATTACTGCTTGGTGTAACTCATTCTAAGCCTTTTGGTTTAAACACTTGGGCTTCGGACCAGTTGTTTTGCACTGAGAGGGTTTGTGGTCTGCACTGTAGTGGCAGAACAGGTAGCTTACATCCTTCTAGGTTGGGAACTGCTGATTGAGGGCTCAGTGTCTGTTATTCTTAAAGTGTATTAGTTCTGGTTTAAGCACTTGGGCTTCAGGCCAGTTATTTTACATTAAGAAGGTTCGTGGTCTGCACTCTTGTGGGAGAAGAGGCTGGACTCTGCCCTTCTGAGCTGGGAATTTCTGGTTAAAGGTTTATAGTGCCTGAATATTTGAACTGTATCTTACTGAAATTGGTACACCTTGTTTGCTGTAGCATACACTAGATCCAGGCCTGCTGAATCTAGGTTTGTTTATATGCTTGTTATTTGTTTGCTTGTTATTTCCCTAGAACGCTAATTCCACCTAATACGCGGCTTCTCAGAGCTTCTGTGGATCACTAGTGATATCTGCATTGCTTACTGTACTTATTTCCTTGTTTCACTTGAAAGAAAGTTACTGTTTGTCGTTTTTGCATTTAAGTTACCTGTAACACATTGCACTTAAGTTACCTGGCACTTGCTCGCTAAAGCAATTATATAAGTCAGCACTAAAAATTAAAAGCACTACACCCTCACTCCCCACTGGCCCTTGTTTTCAATTATTAAGGAATTCCCAGTATTATTCTAGCATGTCCAAAAGTCAGTTGTCAATCTCCTCTCCGGTCCAGCTGGTGAATCTGGGAATCTTGAGGCAATGTCATGTACACAGACAACCCTCTCCTCCTCCCAACAAATTCCAACACATGTGAGAGATGCAACCATATAGCCAAACTGGAGGCTAAGCACTCTCAACTCAGTACTGGCATAACCAGTCAGGAGGAGAAGGAAACCACACTCACTACAATTCCAGTCTCACATAGACCTACCACGACAGCAAACCAAACACATAATCACACAAAAACATACTCAGAGGCTCTAAATAAAGATCTGCCTAAGCAGCAGAGACCTCCAAAGTAGACACCCAAGCAACCGCTACCCCAAAACAAAACACGTGCAATACATATCTCACAAAGCCAGTGTGCCGAACAGTCACAGCCCTTAAGACTAAACAACACACCTGATACACTTGTAATAGGTGACTCTATCGTCAGGCACACTGACGTCCCGCTCACCAGGCTGAACAAGGAGAGGGTCACGGTGAGCAGCCTATCGGGCGCTAGGATCCGCCACATAACACAAGCACTCAGGTCACTCCAAGGCAAGTACAAATATGACTCAGTCATTGTCCATGCTGGTGTGAATGACCTGAGATGTACCTCCCTGGACTACATGAAAAGAGACATAAAGGAGCTCTCTGAGCATGTAGCCCAGGCCGGTATGACCCTGACCTTGAGTAGCATCTTACCCTCACCAAGAATGATGCCACAATATGAAGACTAGATGATCAATTTCAACAATTGGCTTAAGTACTGGTGTCATTCAAAGGGGATCCAATGCCTGTCAGCTTGGGATGATATGCTCGACAAGCCACGATGCTTCGCTAGGACGGCTTGCACGTGTCACCCTGGGCTTTCGGATATTGGCAAAGGCTCTTGCTACCCCATAGTGCCTTTTTAGGCAAGGCTCAAAAGACAAACCCACCTCCATAGGTATCACAAGGGATAAGAAACTAAGAGTAATGCTACTCAACGCCAGAAGTCTAAACCTCAAGATGCACGCACTCGAAACTCTCCTTAGCATGGAGAACATCGATATCTGTGCAGTAACAGAAACCTGGTTCAGGGATCCCGAGAGCACCCCAGCACTACCAGGTTATACCTCATACCATGCTTTTCGGCCCCAAAACTTGGACCGAACCACAAAAGGAGGGGGAGTATCGATATTCATCAAAGATACCCACACCTCCAGGTTGGTGGCAAAGCACGAAGCATCAGAGACTATCCATGTGCAACTAACAGTGGGTAAAACTGCCTTCCAGTTTATAGCCTGCTACAAACCACCATCCCAAACCCAGGACCCCCACTCGGCCTTTCTGAGAACACTGGAAAATATGAAGGTCTCTCCAAACACCATTATATTGGGCGACTTCAACTACCCAAACATAGACTGGGAGCATTACTCTAGCTCCAACACCCTAGCCCAAAGGTTCCTAGAATTTATAAACTCAAATGCTATGGAACAACGTGTTACCACTCCCACAAGAGGGGAAAACATACTGGACCTGATCATCACCAACATGAGGACTCTATGCTCCAGACCAGAAGTGTATCCCTCACTGGTAAGATCAGACCATAAACTAATCTCACTGGATATACACATCCCGACCCCACCCCCTGCCCAGAAAACCACAGTAAAAAACTTCTCTAAAGCAAATTTCACACTCCTCAAAACTGAGGTGGAATCCTTCAAAGCCCCGGGCCTGTGGAAAATACAGCCCAGACCGCAGAATCCTTTATAAACGCATTCTATGAACACCTTCAGGAATGCATGGATCATGCGATCCCAAATAAAACCAAGACCCAATCCTCCAAAGGCAGATGTCCTGTCTGGTGGACCCCAGCCATAAACAAACTATACAATAGAAGGAGGAAGCTACTAAATGATAGAGCAAAATCCCAAAAAGGGAAGGCATCACTGATCAGTATTAGCAAAAAACTACGGGCACTCATAAAATTGTCTAAGGCCAGCTTCGAGAGAAAATTGCACAGGACACTAAGGATAATCACAAGGCTTTCTTTAGTTATGTTAGGAACCTGGGTGGTAATTACCAGATATGCTCAGAATTAGTCCAAAATGACAAAAAATACACTGAACCCACAGACATTGCCAACATCCTAGCTGACAGGTTCAGCGCAAACTTCTCCCCCGCTCCCTACCAAAAGGGCAAATATCTGTCCCAGCAGAGTGCTGCCCCCCTGACATCTCAGATGCTCAGGTTAGAGCTGCCCTCTCCAAAGCAAAAAACACAGCATCAATGGGACCAGATGGTGTCCCAGGCTGCATCCTACATGAACTCCAAGAAGAGCTAAACCCAAACATAAAACTACTGTTCAATCTCAGCCTTACTACAGGATATGTGCCCAAAGAGTGGTGTACAGCAACAGTGGTCCCTCTACATAAAGGTGGTGCCTCAACGTATCCTGGAAACTATCGCCCCATAAGTCTACTAGCTTGGTCTGCAAAGCTATGGAAAGGATCATCATGGACCTCATAAATAAAGATATTGGGGGCCTACAGACACTGGATCCTGCCCATTTCGGCTTTGTTAAGGGCAGATCCTGCCTCTTAAACCTGGTTGATTTCTTTGAAACAGTCACCAAGGCCATTGATGAGGGGAAGGTGGTCCACACAGCCTACCTGGACCTCATAAAAGCCTTCGATACAATACCCCACTCGGGCATTATAGATAAGCTCACCAGCTTAAATATAAACCCTTATGTCACTAGATGGATTGCAAACTGGTTCAAGGACAGAACCCACATGGTTAGAATTGCTGGAGCCATGTCAGACTCCAAACCAGTTACAAGTGGTGTCCCACAAGGCTCAGTCCTGGGACCTCTCTTGTTCGGTATATATTTCTCGGAGGTACAGGCCAACACGGAAGGACTGTGGCTGACCAAGTTCGCAGATGACTGCAAACTGGGCGCCATAATTGACTCTCCAGCCGACACTAGCATCCTCCAAAAGGGCCTCATAGAAACAGACAACTGGTGCCAGAGCCATGGCCTCAAGCTAAATGCCAAAAAGTGTATACTCATCCCCTTTGGCAAAAACAAAGTGCCCACAAATTACCACATAGGTGGTAATCCATTTAGTACAGAAGAAGTAATTAGGGACCTGGGGACCCAAGTTGATAGCAATCTCTCATTTGACAACCATGTGGCCAAAGTGGTTAGAAAAACATTTTATATAGCCCACCTATTCATGAAGGGATTCACATCTAGATCAGGGGAGGTCATCGTGCCTCTTTACTCATCCCTCATCAGGCCCATAATTGAGTACAATGCCCCTTTTGGGATGTACCTTACCAGACACCTGCAGCAACTGGAAAGACCCCAAAAGTACCTCACCAAGAGGATCAATGGGCTCAAGACAGATGCCATATGCTGCCCGGTTAAAGAAACTCCAGCTCTACTCAGTGGCATACCGCCTGTTCAGAGGCGATCTGTGCCTGACATATAAAGCCATGTCCAACCCGGAATTAATGGACATGCTGCACCTCAGAAAATCCAAATTCCATCGAGCTACGCGCTCGAGAGACTTGATCCTCAGCACTGAAATAAATAGGACATGCTGGAGGGACAGATTCATAACCTAGAGGCTCCCTTCACTCTGGAATAAAATCCCAGTCCAGGTTAGGCAGAGTCCCTCATTAACTCTCTTCAAGAGGAATTTTGATGAGTGGATGGGAGATCGTAGGTTTACCCCGGGTATCACTTCTGTGTCACTGTTAGACAGAGGCACAGTATACTAACCTCGAAAAAGGGCATAGCAAAATAAATTTAAAATGGGTGGCGAAAGCCAAACACATTCTGGCTAGGCTTATAAATGCCCTAGGGCAGATAGCCTAGTGTGAACCTATGAACCTATGAACAACAATAAATAGAACATGCTGGAGGGATGAATTCTTGTCACAGAGACTCCCCATGCTTTGGAACAAAACTCCTAACTGCATTAGGGAGAGCCCCTCACTAACACTCTTCAAGAGAAGCCTTGACGAGTGGATGGGTAACAGAAAATACACCCCTGGGATCACTTCATTGGCTCTTCTTGACAGAGGCTCAGTTAATTAATCAATGGGGTGGCGAAAGCTGACACACTCTGGCTAGGCTTATAAATGCCCTCAGGCAGATAGCCTAGTACCTACCTATGAACCTATGAACCCATGAACCTATATCCCAGCTCTCACACTTAATCATACATAGCCATATTTCACTTGCAATACTAACCCTACCTTATCTGAGGGTTATTCCATGCTTATGTGATGGAAAATCTATGTAGTGCAAATGCTTAGCATGTTTGGCTGTTAACTAAAACATTGTTAGTTCAAACCCACCTAAGAGCAATGTCACCTTGGGGTCTATATCAGAAAGACGAAACTGAAAAACAGCAAATGTGCTTAGATCAACCCAAAATGATCGAACCTGCTAAACCTCGAATGGCCACAACAGCAATTTTTTTCCCTGGGAAAAAAAAAAAATCACTGGGCCAACACAAAAAAAAAACAAATCTAAATGCAAAATAAAATGGGGGGCTTCACCCCCCACACCCTCCCTACTTAAATATGCCAACTCTGTGATTGCACTACAGTGGAGGAAACGGCAAAGCCCCGACAATGGCCCAGCAATTTTTTTCCCTTGGAAAAAACGTCTGTTGTGGCTGTTCAAGTTTCTGCAGCTTCGATCAATTTGGGTCGATGTAAGCACGTTCACTGTTTTGCCGTTTCATCGTTCTAATAGGATCCCTCACCTTGTTTGCTAATTATTGAGCTATTTCCTGTAGTAAACAGCTAGATTCTATTAGTCTTAATTTCTACCTCCTGCACATGGTGTGAAAACAGAACATTAATTGTAATGGGTAATTGGGCGGCGCAGTGGTGCAGCAGTTAATGCTGCCACCTCACAGCAAGAGGTTTTCCGGTTTGATTCTTGGCTGGGGTGCCTTCTGTGTGGAGTTTGCATGTTCTCCCTGCATTCGCATGGGTTTCCTCTGGGTACTCCGGTTTCCTCCCACATTCTAAAGACATGCTTCTGGAGCATTTCTTCCTGGGCCTCTGCTGAAAATAGGATCTGTGGAACCTAGTCAGACTTTCCAGGTCAACAAATGTTAAATAAATAAATAATGGCATGTCTGGCTTTTTTGTTAAGAAATGGGAAATTCTTCAGGCAACCATAAGCTGACAAAGAACTTTTTGTGTCTATTGCTCGGCATCAGTTATGTCAAGAATCTAAGTGGCAATTCTCAGATCTGCTCGGAGTTAGTGCGGAATGGCACAAAATACACTGAACTGACCGATATAGCCAACATCCTGGCAGAAAGATTCAGTGCAATCTTCACCCCCAAAAGGGCCCATAACTATACCAGAAGAATGTAGTGCTCCTGAAATCACAGACACTCATGTTAAAACAGCCCTCTCCAAAGCCAAACACACAGCATCAATGGGACCAGATGGTGTCCCAGGCTGTGTCCTACACGAGCTCAAAGATAAACTAACCCCTTACCTAAACACACTGTTTAAACTCGGCCTCTCCACAGGCTACGTGCCCACAGAGTGGTGCACAGCAACGGATATTCTGCTCAACAAAGGTGGGGCCACAACGGACCCCGGGAACTATCACCCTATAAGCCTGACTAGCTTGGTCTGCAAAGCTATGGAGTGCATCATCATGGATCTCATTAGCAGAGACACTGGAAAACTCCAAACACTGGACCCTACCCAGTTCGGCTTTGTTAAGGGCAGATCATGCCTCCTAAATCTGGTGGACTTCTTTGAGACAGTTACCAAGGCTATAGACAAGGGAAAGGTGGTCCAGACAGCCTACCTAGACCTCACAAAGGCCTTCAACACCATTCCCACTCAGGTATTATAGATAAGCTCACCAGCCTGAACATAAACACCTACATCACAAGATGGGTTGCCAACTGGCTCATGGACAGAACCCACATGATAAGAGTTGCGGGAGCTAGGTCTGACTCTAAAGCGGTTACAAGTGGCATTCCCCAGGGCTCAGTTCTAGGACCCCTCCTGTTCAGCATATACTTCTAAGAGGTACAGGCAAGCACTGGAGGACTATGGCTGACCAAGTTCACAGACAACTGCAAACTAGGGGCTATAATTGACTCTCTGGCTGACACAGACATACTCCAAAAGGGTCTCACTGAGACAGATACCTGGTGTCAAAACCATGGCCTCAAGCTAAATGCCAAAAAGTGCATAGTCATCCCCTTTGGAAAAAACAAAGTATCCACAAACTATCACATAGGTGGTAGCCCCCTAAATACAGAAAACGTAATAAGGGATCTGGGGACCCAAGTAGATAGTAACCTCTCCTTTGATAATCACATTGCCAAAGTGGTTAGAAAATCCTTTTATGTGGCCCACCTAATCACAAAAGGGTTTGCATCCAGATTGAAAGAGGTCATTGGGCCCCTCTACGCATCACTCATCAGACCCATCATAGAGTACAATGCCCCATTTGGGATGTACCTTACAAGACACCTGCAACAACTGGAAAGACCACAGAAGTTCCTCACCAAGAGGATCACTGGCCTCAAGCAGATGCCCTATGCAGCTCGACTGAAGAAACTCCAGCTGTAGTCGGTTGCATACAGCCTACTCAGAAGTGATCTCTGCCTGACATACAAGGCCATGTCCAACCCAGAATTGATGGACATGCTCCACCTAAATAAAACAATATCCCCTCGAGCCACACACTCCAGGGATCTAAACCACACCACAACAATAAATGAGATGTGCTGGAGGGATAGATTCACATCCCAGAGACTTCCCATGCTCTGGAACAAGATTCCAATCTACATTAGGCAGAGCTCCTCGCTAACCCTCTTCAAGAGAAACCTTGACGAGTGGATGGGAAACAGAAAGTTTACCCCAGGGATCACTTCAATGGCTCTGCTGGACAGAGGCACAGGGAACTAATCTAAGGTGGTGGCGAAAGCCAACACATTCCGGCTAGGCTTATAAATGCCTTCGGGCAGATAGCCTAGTACCTACCTATGAACCTATGAACCTATGAGCCTAAGAAAGGGATTGGTCCATCATCAGCCCAAGGTATTTTATTTAATGAGGATTTTGTTTTTCTTACTGCTAAATGACATTCTCTTTTTTATTAGCATTTAGTGGAAGTGCAAACCAATTAGAGAGCTCTGAAGTCATTCTGCAGTACTGAGCTGCATCCTGTCATGAAACACATGCTCTAATAATGAATATGTCTTATGCATAAAGTAAACGATTGAAGTTGGGCAACTCCCATGATAGATAAACTTTAATACCAGTTAAGCCCTTTCACTCCAATCCAATTAACAGGAACATCTTCAGAAATGAACAATAGTTCAGAAGAAGTTCCTGTTAACTGGACTGGAATGAAAGGGCTTAACTGGTATTAAAGTTTATCTGGTTTTATCCTTCCTTGGTGTAACTTCATGGATTTGTGTTTACAGTTTTATAGTTTGTCCCTGATTCAGTTTTTGTGGAACTCCCATGGTAGGTAGTTGATAAACAATGAGAAAATGACTGGTCCTAGAACTGGGCCTTACGAACCTCCCATATTTGTATATGTAGGTGCTGTGGTTATTTATTTTTTATTGAAACTGAGAAGGATCTTTTAGACAGACAGCTTTTAAACTGTTCACATATTTCATTCAATAATCATCAAGTTTTGTTCATTTTTAAGTTCATAGGTTTATAGGTGTGTACTAGGCTAATAGCCCTGGAGCCTTTACAAACCTAGCCCATAGAAGTGCACTGGCATCGTACCACCTGATGTTAGTTCCCAGTGCCTGTATCAAGTAGAGCCACTTGAGTGATCCCCAGGATGAACTTTCTATTTCCCATCCACTCATCAAGATTTCTCTTGAAGAGGGCCAGTGAGGTGCTCTGCTTGACATGTATGGGAAGTCTATTCCAGAGCATGGGCAGTCTCTGGGTTATGAACCTGTCCCTCCAGCATGTTCTGTTGACTATGGTAATGAGGTTGAGGTCTCTGGAGCATGTGGTGTGGGGGGATTGGGATGTCTTTAGATGTAGCATTTCTAACAGAGCTGGGTCAGACATGGCTTTGTAAGTCAAGCAGAGACAATATGAGACAGAGAATAGCACAAGTTTTTTGAGTCTGTCCATGTAGGACATGTTTTTAAGGCCTAGGATCCTCTTCATGAAGTACTTTTGTGGTCTTTCCAGCTGTTGCATGTGTCTAGTGAGGTACATGCCAAATGGTTCATTATACTCGATAATTGGCCTAATGAGGGAAGAGTAGAGAGAGATGATGATCTCTTTCTTCCTGGATGCAAAGTCCTTGGTAATGAGATGTGCCACATAGAAGGACTTTCTGACCACAGTGGTAATATAGTGGTCGAAGGACAGGTTGCTGTCAACCTGTGTCAGATCTCTTATAACACCTTCAGTGTTCCGTGGACTCCCATCGATGTGATAATTAGTGGGAACTGAGTTTTTCCCAAAGGGGGTGACAACGTATTTTTTGGCATTAAGCTTAAGGCCATGGTTTCAACACCAGTCATTGGTCTCAGTGAGGCCTTTCTGCAGGATGTCTACATCACTTGAGGAATTAATAATGGCTCCCATCTTGCAGTCATCTGCGAACTTGGTCAGCCAGAATCCCTCCGTGTTGGCCTGGACTTCTCAGAAGTAGATGCCAAACAGGATAGGACCCAGGACTGAACCCTGTGGGACTCCACTCATAACTGGTTGGTAGTCTGACTTGAAGTCCGCTGCTTTCACACTGTGGGTTCTATCTGTGAGCGAATTTGCAACCCACCTAGTGATATAGGGGTTGATGCCTAGTTTGGTGAGTTTATCCATAATTTTTGAGTGGAGAATATTATCAAAGGCCTTGGCGAGATCGATGTAGTCTGTATAAACTGCCTTGACCTCATCCACAGCTCTGGTGACTGACTCAAAGAAGTCAACCAGATTGAGCAGGCATGATCTACCTTTCACAAAACCAAATTGCATGGGATCTAGAGTTTGGAGATTCCCTATGTCCTTGTTAATTAGGCCCATGATGATGTGCTCCATAGCCTTACATATCAGACTCATCAGGCTAATGGGGTGATAATTCCCAGAGTCTGTAGTCGCTCCCCCTTTATGGAGAGGGATGACTGTAGCAGTGCGCCATTTGGTAGGGACAAAGCCTGAGGTGAGGCTGTGACTGAACAGGGCACACAGATGTGATGCCAGTTTACTTTGTAGTTCATGTAGAACACATCCAGGGATATTGTCGGGTCCCATGGAAGCTGTATTCTTGGCCTTGGACAATGCAGCTTTAACCTGTGCTGCAGTAATGCTGGGTGCCTGGCATTCCTCCAGTATTGTGATTGGTCCTTTGGGGGGAGAGAGGGGTAAAGTTGGCACTGAATCTGTTGGCCAGTATGTTGGCAATATCCGTTGGCTCAGTATAGGAGGTACCATTGTACAGTTACTCAGAGCAAACCTGGGTATTGCCGTGGAGATTCTTGATATAACTATAGAAGGCTTTGTTCATATTTTTAGTGTCTGCTGCAATTCTGCCTTCATAGCTGGCTTTAGAGGTTTTGATGAGGGATCTCAACTTTTTGTTGAGGCTAATTAGTATCTACAATTTTTAAGCTTTAGTAGGAGGATGTTGTGGTCAACACATTCAAAAGCTGTTTTGAAATCAAAATTCAAAACATAGCAAAAGTGCTGCTTAGTGAGGGTAACAAGCCCCACGGTGGCTTAATATGCCTTTGTGAAGTGTCAGACTCATTTTTCAGCAGGCATTACTTGTATATTAACACCCTACTGGAGAATGTTTATTCTCCACCCACGATGCAATCTCTGGAACACCCATTCTCTAAATTCAAATAAACCCCTTTTCATTTAATAACTAATATGTGAACACTTCCTCCCCCCCCAAAAAAAAAAAAAACTAACCTACTTTTAGTTTCCAAAAAGGTAATTATATGATAAAGGATCAGTAGTATTCAAAAATGAGCATGTTGATTGAACAGCACAACCAGTGTGACCACTGTAAATCAATAATATACAAGTAGAAAAATAGTCAGCTGATAAAGTACCATTGAGCTACCAGACATTCTATTAGCATATGCTAGATAACAGCATTCTATACAGCAGACACCAAAATCTGAGAAAAATCAGGTATGTTTGTAAAACTAAAGAAATGGAAACATATCTGACTTTCCTAATCTTTTTTGTGATGCCGTTATTAAAATTTTCTATTTTTTAATAGTAAAAAGAAATCCTTTGGAGATGCTTGTTTCTCTATTGCTTCTGCTGAACTAATGATTTGTGCAAGTGTGGGAACATAAATCTCATATGCATGTACAGTACGTCAGCAAAAAGAAGAAGATGCAGAAGTACAAACACATCCTTTATATTGTATAATAGTAATAATCTTGTCCTCTTTATGGGTATATCAAGATTTACCAATGGGTGGCTTTGATTAATCACTCAGGCTTTGCCCTTGAGATCAAACCACACCAACCATGGATAAATATTGATATAACCACACCCAATTATGGATTATTGCTTAAATAATTAACAATTACAGATGTACCTAATGCAACACTGTTGTATTATAGAATGGAGTAAAAGACATATAGGTTCTTAGGTTCTTACTAAGCTTGCAGTTTAGGAAACCATCAAGTTGATCAACATTGTCTAGTACTGGTGGAAGACTAACAATGAAGCCCACTAAACAGGTTTTCTCCATGAAATAAAATGCACACACACAAACACACTTTAATGTAACCAATCAGTCAACACATCTAGGAAGGTAATAGGAAACCAGAGTACATGGAGAAAATCCATACATCCATATGGAGAGAACACTTGTATCACACAGAATCTAACGGGACAGGAGGCTTGAACTCAAGAACCTCCACTTGTGAAGCCGAATTCTTGCAGTTAAGCTAGCCAAAGTTTGCTTTCTGCTACATTTTTCACCAAGTGTTTCATTGCAAGAGAATGTAAAAACTGTAGGAGTCAATGTGTTATAATTCTTTAGAGACATGATTCTGGCTATACACCTTACAAAAGTGTATAACTCATTTTTTTTTACCCAGTGCCCCATTCAAATTACACATTAACAAATAAAGCCCAATACCTGTATTTAAATGTACATGCCATCTGCTTACTACAACAAGACAGTTCTAAATTTCTCCAAATCAAAATAGTGTCTAGATTACCAGAATTATCCGCTCTAATGTTACTACTAAGAGAAACAGCTAGAGATGGGAACACTGCAAATTAATACTATAGACATTTTCTTTTCAAAT
Organism: Protopterus annectens; assembly: GCF_019279795.1. NCBI lineage: Eukaryota > Metazoa > Chordata > Ceratodontiformes > Protopteridae > Protopterus > Protopterus annectens. Next base: position 1,052,621,502 of record NC_056730.1, read on the forward strand.
ATTTATTAATTGGGTAAGTGAAATAATTCTCAGACCCATTTTCAGCCACGACCCCAGTCCACAAGGACAAGGGTAAATATAATATATACTATATATAATACATGTGGACGGTTTGTAACACATCAAACTGCATGTTTTTTGAGAGGTGGGAGAAAACTGGAGTAATGTCATGCAGACAAAGGGAGAACACACAAACTCCACACACATGGTAAGGAAAACTCAGGACATAACATGATAATGTGAGGGAGAGCTGTGAGCCACTGCAATACCATGATACCTTGGCAGTTATTCTTTGCATAGGTGTATATTACTGTAGAATTCAATCATTCCAGGTAAAGTTTGCTCCCAGGAGTTTTAGCTGAGAGAACAAGCACTCCAGACAAATAGAACTGCCTGTCATGATTTGTTCCTATTATATAATGGACATTGATTACAAGTTTCAGACCTGTTGAAATATTACACGTAAATACATACACAAAAATTGACACACACAGACACACACACACACACACACACACACACACACACACACACACACACACACACACACACACACACACACACGCACGCTTGCACACACATGCCCCCCTAATAGCAGTTTAAAGGTTTATCATTTCACATATCAGCATGTCTTTGCAATCTGAAAGGAAGCCAGACAGCCATCTGAAAACCCACACAGAGACAAGAAGCACATGGAGGTCCTTCACCGAAGGTACCACAATCAGAAACGAAACCAGAGAACCAAGCACTTTGATGCAATGCTGCCAACTACTGTTACATTGTGTATTCTTATTATGGAAAAAGTCACCTTGCATTGCTTCTAGATATTTTATTTGAGTAAACTACTCTGTATAAATAATTTATAATTTGTTTGTAAGACCAAAAGCATCTTCTACCCAATGGGTAAAGCATTCTGCATTGCTTAATATAAATCCCCCGATATGAATAAATCACTTTACAGAAATCATTGCGTGTACACACAGTAACGTTGTAATTCTTTTACGTAAGCTGTTGTATGCTTCAATAAATGACTTCTTGTTATTGTTATTGTGATTTATACAAATCATTCGATGTATGCCTAAAAATGTTTTCCATAAATTGTTTCTTTGTACACTCAGTGACTATCCCCATATTAACAAAAGAAAATCTGTTAGGACAATTTTTCTCATACCATAACTCTTCTAGAATCATTTCAACATGAATTCTACTGTATCATTTTGTTTGTTCCTGTCATAAACTTTTTGTGCTTGCAAAACTAAAAATACAACACACATGAACCAGCTTCGTAATCATGTGCTTAGTGTTACATAATTTAATGTTTGATAAATAACACTGGGAATCGAACATGGTTAGAAGCATGAACAACAACAATAGCACTTTAATGAGACTGCACTCTTCACATGCCTAAAAGTATTTTGTACACTAGAGTTACAAACCATAAAGCCTGGAGTATAGTTATAAACTGCATGCTGAAACTCAAGGGGAGAAGTAAGTTATTGCCTTTGTTATGAATTGTATCTCACCACACCCAGATTTCTGTTGTAGAGTGGTGGTATTAACGTACTGACATTAATGCTGTATCTCTGCTTTTCACATTGTACATATTAAGTAACAATACAACTTCTATCTGCTTTGGCAGAGCAGCTCATTAGTGCAACTGCATTATAATTCTGGATAGTCTGGCTTCAGTTTGCAGTTATGGCACTCATCTTAAACTTCTACCTCTCTATCTCTCTCTCTCTCTCTCGCTGTCTTACCATTCCTGACTCTGTATCTCTCTCTGTTTCTCAGGTGCTTGCATATTTTTTCTTTAATTCATATTGCTATTTTATGACTACACTTTCAAAACTTTGATTCCAAGCTTGACTACTGACATACATCAATGGGAAACATGGGCAAGCACTGCCTACTTACAGTTTTGGCACATTTAATCAAATTCATAAAAGACAGAGTATGCTTAAAATAAAACTAAATAAACATCATGTGCTTAGCAATACTTTTTTAGTAGGCAGGAGACCTGCCATCCTCCTGCAAACATGCACGAGAGCTAACAAGCATAGCATACCAAGCTAACAAGCACAGCATGCTACTTTCAAAGCATATAAGTGCACCATTAATCATATTTCCTTCCACTACTGAGAATTTTAATACAGCAATGCAAAAATTAATTACATAAATAGCAAGAATTGATTATTTCCCCAGACTCCAGTAGTATGTATTTTAAGTTTGTTACAGAATTCAGCTCATTCCTCCGAGCTGCTATTGGTTTGGCTACTTTGCCTGAGATTTACACTGAATCTGTTGCATCTAAAGCCATACACTGCTAAAAGAAAAAAAATCAGTATCATTTTGCACTTCTGATGATTATTTTTACTGTATTTTATAGGAATCCTGTATTACTTGTTACATTTCTTGCACTTTAGTAGAGTTTCAAATATGAACTGTTTCTATTACTGCTGTAGTCCTTAATTATATTGTGTCTGCTAGTTTTACAGGACAGTAGTAACTATGTTGTGTGGTTTTTCTGCACTTGAGCTCTAAAAACTAGCATTTTTACATTGATGGTTTTCTGACTGCACTCTTCTGGCAGAAATGAGCTGTAGCAGACCTATCTGAGATGAGGGCTGCTGGCTGAAAGCTTATTGTGTCTTTTCCTGCCTGTAGGCCTTACTGCTGTAAAACTTATTTTTCCTGATTCAATATAAGCCCAGTGTTTGTGCTAGGCTGCTTTTTGTGCAGCAGTGGATAACAGTGTCATGTGTAGAAGCAAATGCTATCAAACTAAAATATCTCTTAGAATAACTATCTTTGCAACCTTCACCAGTCATCCTGCTGCCCTAGGAGCATCTGAGTTGCTCATAGAGCAGCAGTGCCTTGTTGGATAGCTGCAGCTCACACTGGGTATAGCACTCATTCTTCATCTGTGTGCTATTATCCCAGTCCAGTTAAATCTCCCCACTCTTCTCCCTGGTTAAACCCAGAGTAAAAAAACTGAAAACATGAATAGGCTCTTTCCTGCTATCTCTGTGACCAGCCTGGTGGACATGGGTATCCTGAGGTAAAGTACCAATTGTTTCATGTATACTGACAACCACTTAATCCTGAAACAAGGAAATATAGTGTGTGTGAGGGATGTAGTTGCATTATGAAAATTGAGACACAACTCTCACTTACTGACAAACCAAAAAACAAACAGGTTGTCAGCACATGCACATCATTTCCCTCAATAAATAAGGTCTCGACACATAAATTCACATATGTGGAGTACTCACAAGTAATTTACCAGAAGCTCAGAGGCCCCCATATGCTGCATTTAGAAACCATATGAAACAATATCAAATATGAAAGTCAACACCAACCACTACTCATAAAAATACATATCACAGTGTCTCCAGAATCAAGCCCTTTAGGCAAAACACTACACATTCAAACAGCTTGGTCATAGTAAGACTCCATCATAAGACACATGGATGTCTCCCTCACCAGGCTGGATAAAGAGAGGGTTACAGTCAGTTCCCTGTCAGGGGTCAGGATTCACCAGATCATGTAGGAATTCAGATCACTCAACCACAAATACCAGTATGACTCGGTCATAGTCCATGTGGCTGTGAATGACTTAAGATGTACCTCCCTGGACTATATGAAGAGAGAGATGATGGACATCTCTGAAAACATGTCACAGGCTGGTATCAGAATCGAAATGAGCAGCATTCTACCCTCACCAAGAATGATACCACAGTATAAACAGAAAAGGATTAACATCAATAACTGGCTTATCTACTGTTGTCATTCCAAGGGGATTCAGTATTTGTCAGCCTGGGACAACATAATCAACAGACCATGCTGCTTTGCCAGAGATGGTCTTCACCTGTCACCACTAGGGTTTTAAATATTAGCAAAGCCACCCCATAGTGCCATTTTAGGCAGTGCTAAACCAACAGACCTACCAACATAAATTCTTCTAATGCCAAGCTGAAGGTATTGATGTTCAATGCTAAGAGTCTTAACAAGAAACTGCTCTCCCTGGAAACTCTTCTTGCCCTGGAGAATGTTGACATCTGTACAGTTATAGAAACATAGTTCAAGGCTATGGAAAGCACACCAGCAGTGCAGGGCTATAATGTCTATCACACATTCCAATTACCGTCTTGAAAAGGAATAAAAAACAAAAGGTGGAGGTGTTTCTATTTAAATAAAAAGCAATCACACCTCTAGGCTGGTCAAGTAGGATTACTCACTTGAGCTACTCCATGTCTAGCTGACCAGAGGCACCCCCCCTCATATCATCATTAGCTACAGCTTCCCAACCATGAACCATGAAAACTACTCCACATACCTGAAATTACTAGAAACTCTTACCATTCAGCCCAACACAATAATCATGGATGATTTTAACTACCCCTCCATAAACTGGAAAACATATACAACTATTAGCATGCAGGCTCAGAGATTCCTGAACTTTGTTAATGCAAATACACTGGAAGACCTGATATACACTCCCACTAGGGTCTCAAATATCAATGGCATAGTACTCACAAATATAGTGGAGAGGTGCACACCCTCAGCATAATCTCCTCATTAGTCATACTGGATCATAAATCAGTCTCCTTTGAAATAAATGTAATGGTAGTACCCCCATCAAACCTTAAAACCCTAAAGAATTTTCCAAGGCAAATTACCTCCTATTAAGGGATAGCATGTGTGACGCCCCTGCACTGGCCCAGTAATCATGGACCCTCAATCTTCAACTCTGGAAACAGTGAGGGATGTACACAATGGGAGGATTACAAGTACACACACAGTAAAGTGCAATTTCCCTTAAGAACACACAGAGATCTCAGTCAGTCTGTGGCTGGTTTCTCCCTCTTTCTCCAGATCCCCAATAAGACTCCCCACTGGTGTAGCTATAGAGTTGAGATTTCATCCAAGTGGCCAAGCTAAGACCTCCAGCACCCTCTCTGTCCAACCAGTGCTTCGTGTCCCTGCCCAAGTAGCTGACACACACACACTTTGAGATTTGATTTATATACCAACACAAGCACACACCTGGGAAAGGCTGCCACAGGTTTACTAGCTATGCCCTCTTCTGTTCAGACTGTAAGGTAGTTCCAGCTGCCACCAGCCAACTCTTCATCAGCTACTCTAAGGCCCTTACAAAGGGTGTCCAATCCTACTGTGTAATGCACCTATTATCCAAATGGTAGTCTGACCATCAAGGCTATTTAGGAGTGACCTGTACAGTGTCACCAAATACATATCCAAGTATTCTAAGAGCTTAAACATATCTCACAAATATCAGCCACAAAAATAGGTTTAAATACATTTAATAATAAATAATAAAAGAACAAGACAATACTCAGAAAACAAGCACAGTTACGTCAGATTTTAGAATCACAGGAACATTTTAAAACAACATTGCAGGACAGTCTCAAATAAATACAGAAAACATCTAAACTAATCCTTACTACATTCCTATCTATATCTAAAGAGTTACTATGTCCTAAGAAACTTACAGAGCAAAGCAAGTGCAGATGGTAATGATGAGTGGATGTTCTTTCTAGGTCCAAGACAAAATACAAAATGCACAGTCTCTCTCTGAGAGGGTTCTTAAATCAATATCAAACATTACTGCTAAGCTAGCTTAGATGGCATCACTCTTTATCACCTGACTTCAGTTCCCAGGCTAAACAGAAACTTAACAGAATTTAACATCTCTGCATGAATAATACATATCTCTCAGATGTTTGCTCAGGACTGTGTAGCTGCTAGGAAGCCATAAAGCAATAAAACACTTTACATTGTAAACCTAGTAATTACTTTTCTTTCAAAACAATAGAAAAACTTCTACCCGTAGACATTTTGTCTGCTTCTGCATTTAAACTAACTTTTATAGCACAATTATAAAGCACTTAATTTCAACTTATTTTCTTGAAGTTTTGTAAGTTAATCTTCTATGTTCCAGCAGAGTATATTGTGGTTGCATTCTTGAAGCTCATTACATAACATACAGTTCTGTATAGATTGTGTCAATATTCACAAATGACATAGAATTTTTTACAAAATTCCAGATAGCTAGGCTGGCAGTGTCACACCCCCCCCCCTAAAAAAAAAAAAACTCAAGCTAGTTTTTCAAGTGACCCTTGAGAAGGTTGAGCCTATCTGGGAATACCTTACCCCATTCCCTGTCTTCATAGCCCATCTGCAATGGCATTGCTAACCCCACTGTGGTGCTGCACTGCCATGTCATATGCTTACAACCCTAGGCTCCATCTTAGTAAGTTGGGATTTTTCTGACTGGCTCAATGTAGCTATGCTAAGGGATTGGTGTCTGTAACTACAGCAAATTTCCTTCCACACAGATAAGACTGAAGTTTATGCAGTGCCCACACTATGGCTAGGCATTCCTTTTCTACAGATTCATCACATTCCTCCCTGGGTTGGAGCCTATGACTGATATATACCACAGGGTGCTCTACTCCCTCGGAAGAAACCTGGCTAAGAACAGCCTCCATCCTGTGATTTGAAGCATCCACCTGCACAACAAATGTTTTGCTGTAATCCAGACTGGTTAACAGAGGGGGTCCTCACAAAGCTTCTGGAATGCCTGGGGTCCACACTACCTTATCTGGCCTGTTTTTCCTCATCAGGTTTGTGAGGGGAGCAACTATGGTACTATAATTGGGGACACATTTTCTGTAGTACCCAGCTGTCCCTAAGAATGCCCTCACCTGCTTTTTGGTAACAGGGGCAGGCCATGCCTGAATGGCTTCCACTTTGGTAGGTTCTGGCCTGATCTTTCCACTTCCCACTCTATATCCCAGGTAGGAGAGCTCTGCCATACCCACCAGACATTTGCTGGGCTTAATGGTCAACCCTGCCCTCTGCAGTCTGCCCAGCATCTCCCTGGCATGCTGAAAGTGCTCTTGCCAGGAATGGCTGTAGATGACAATATCATCTAGGTAAGCAAGGGCAAAATCTCCTGCTCCTGCTAGGATATGATTTACCAGCCTCTGGAAAGTCACTGGGGGCATTTCTCATCCCAAAGGACACCTTAATGAACTCATACAAGCCAAAAAGAGTCACAAAGAATGAGCTCTCTCTAGCACTGGGAGTCAAGGGCACCTGCCAGTAACCCTTGGTAAGATCAATAGTGATAAATTAATTAGCCTCACCCAGCTGCTCTAAGGCTTCATCTGTCCTAGGCATGGGGTAAGCATCTGACTCTGTGTGACTATTTAATTTCCTGTAGTCCACACAGAACCTGGTGCTGATATCCTTCTTTGGTACCAGCACCACTGGGGAGGCCCAGGGATTGCTGGACTCCTGGATTACCCATAGTTCCAACATTTCCTGTATCTCCTCCCTCAGAGTCTGTTTGACTCTCTCAGGCACCCTATAAGGGGCCTGCTTAATAGGCCTTTGGGGTTATGTATCCACCTGGTGCTGCACCAGGTGGGTGCACCCTGGTTTCCCAGTGAACATGCCCAAAACTCCTGTAACACTGCTCAGATTTCTTGAACCTGGGTAGGGGATAACTGCTGGTACATTGCTACCCCTTCCACTGAGGTGTCAGTTCAAGCCTCACTGAGGAGATCAGTCACCAGTTCCCCCTTAGTCTCCTCCTGCCATCCACTGCAAATACTCAGTACAAGGGGCTCCCCATCATGGTAAGGTTTCATCATGTTAACATGGCATGATGTGTACCCCTGCCTCTTGCCTAGCAGTTCTACCATGTAGTTAACATCAGTGACCTTCCTTACCACCTTGTAGGGTCCCTACCAAGCTGCCTGCAGGCCATATGCCACAACAGACACCTTGTGGGATTCACACTCACCCCCACCCTATCATCTCATATCAAATCTAGAGGTCTCCTCGCCCTATGCCCATACAGTAACTCAAAGGGTGAAAAACCTGTGGATTCCAGGGGAACTCCTCTGTAAGCAAGCAACCGATGGGACAAATATTTGTCCCACTCCCTCTTAAACTGATCTGCAAATGCCTGTAGCATGGACTTGAGTGTAGAGCTTAACCTCTCAACAAGACCATTAGTCTGGGGATGGTAGGGGGTGGTATTTAGGTGCTGCACCCCTCAGTACTTCCACAGACAAGCCAGCAGGTTTGACATGAAATTGGCACCTCTGTCAGTCAGTATTTCTTTTGGAAAACCTACCCTGCTGAAAATCTCTAACAAGCCATGTGCCACCTTTTCTGCCTCAATGGAGGACAGAGCCACCTCTTCAGGGTATCTGGTAACATAATCTACTACCACTAGGATATACCTTTTTTCCCTGTGGAACTTGAGGTACTCAGAGGCACCACAATATCCATAGCTACCCTCTGAAATGGCTCCTCAGTCATAGGCAAAGGCATCAAAAGAACTTTCACCTTGTCTCCTGCCTTGCCTACCTTTTGGCACTGGTCACAGGTCCTGCAGTACCCTGTTACATCTCTTGAAATCCCAGGCCAATAAATATTCTACATAATACGTCTCTTTGTGCATTTTATGCCCATGGGACCTGCAAAGAGAATATCATGGGCTATGGCTGGAAGTGCCAGGCGGTAGGCTCTGGGCACTACCAACTGCTGTATTCTCTCACCCTCTAGCACTCCCCCAGTGATCCACTCTCTATACAGTAATCCTTTGTCCCAGTATACAGATTCCCCTTTCCCTTGAGAATGAGGTGCCTCACTAGCTACCTCTCTCAGGCTTTGTAATGTAGGGTCTGAGAGCTGAGCCTGTCTCAACTCTCTCTTTGTAACTCTTCCCAGCTCCCCTTCCTCAGGAAGTCTGGTATTGTGTGATAGTGGTGCGTCACTGTCAGCCTGGGTACTACTACTACTCATCTCTGCCTTTGCAGTCACTCGGTCGAAAGGAGCATCAGTACCCACAAGCAGCTGTGGTTCAGCTTCAGTCTCACTGCTACAGAGTAGGTCCCTCCCTGAAGTAACCACCTCACCAGTTATGGCTGCAAGTGTGCGGTCTGTCTGGGTCTCCCCCAGGCAACTAGACCCACATGCTTGTCTCAAAGCCTGACTGCATGTAACTGCATGCACACAGGGTATTGCATTATCAAAATCATTCCCTATCATAACATCTGCAGGGATATCCTCAAACACACCTACTTGCTTGCTTCCTTTTCCACCCACCCAGTCAAGGTTAACCCTAGCCAAAGGTATTTGGAATGGGGTCCCTCCTAAAACTCTGACTGGAGTAGACTGCCCATGCAAGTAGTGCTCCTCTGTAACCATTGCAGGCTTCACAATGGTTAGGTCAGAGGCTGTATTTCTCTTAGCAGTGGTCTGTTTCCCATCCCTCAAGATAGGATATAACCTCTTGTGGTAGTTTGGTACCCTTGTTGTCTCAAGACAACTTACTGCTGGCATTTTGTCATTTCCACTTACTGGCTCTCCCACCTTTTGTTCCCCACCTTGCCTCCATGGACATTTATATGCTACATGACCGCACTGGTTGCATTTAGAACATTTAACCCTTGGTCCTGGATGTAGACTAGTGGCTTCCCCTTCTACTGGCAGACTCTGTTGGGGCAGTCTTGGCTTCCCACTATAGGTTCCCTTAGACACATGAGCAGCACTGGGTGTCCCTTTCCTGTGCAGTGATGCCCTGCTAGCTAGGCATAGGTCTCCCTTCTTCCCCAACTCATTTGCAGTAGGGCATTGTCTATCACCTTACCAGATTTTCATGTCCTCAGGCAAAGTGCTAAGGGCCTGTTCCTTCACCAAAAGGTCTGCCAGCCCTTCAAAAGTGGTGACCTGACATCCACTCATCCAACTATGAAAATAAGTGCTTAGTTCAGCAATATATTCACACCCACTTTCATTTGCCTTGTGTCTATGCTCATGAATCTTTTTCCTATAAGCTTCAGGTGTTAACTTAAAGCTTTCTAAAAGACAGTTCTTTACAACATTATAATTTAAACAATCAGTATCAGACAATTTAAAAATAACAGTTACAGATTTATCATGGAGTAAGGGGGTCAGGAACCATAACCAGAGCCCTTGGTCAACATTATACTGTTTATATACCCTCTCAAACATATGAATGAATTATCCCCCTCTGTAAATTGTGGAAGAAATGTATTGACCTTTATTGCTTCTGGGGTTCAGCATTACCTCCATGACTCTGTCGAAGAGTCAGCATCTCCTTTTCATGATGCCTCTGCCTCTCATTCTCCTCAGCTTCCAGGCATTGCAGTTTCTCATTTTCCTTAGCTTGCAGATGTCTCAAGTTTCTCTGCTGCTTCTATTTCCAAACACTTGGCCTCCGGCTCAAGTCTCTTTAACTCCAGATGGATTTGTAAGTCCTCTGTAGAAAGATTGAGCTGTCCATTTTCTGAGAGTTGTACATCTCCAAGGCTAGCCTGATTGTCCTCCTGGTTGCTATTCTGTGATGCAGCTGTGACTAAGGCTGCAATCATGTCTGCTTTAGTCAGGTTGGCATGCACCAGTCCTTTAGCCTGGCACATCTCAGCAACTAGCTCCTTGTCATCTTGCCATACTCCTCTGCTGACATGCATGACTGCTCTCCCTGACTAAGCTAACAAAAAATAATAAAAGAATTGCAATATGAACTCAGAATGTTCACTGCATGGTTGATTGAGAGTACAAACACCTACAGTGACCACTGTACACAGGCTACAAGACTTCAATATCCACACAGGTGACCTAGTGCTGTTTTCTTGCATGGTCTTAATTAAAGGACCAAAGGTAAGTGAAACACCAATGAACTACTGCTTAAAAACAAAAGTGTACTGCAGCATGCATTGTACCCTAGCTCCTTTGTCTTTGGTCATCTTTTATTTCCACTCACAATTATTAATTGATATGTTTGTGTTAGGTTTGGGTAGTTGCACTATATTAATAAGCAAATTACTATGTACAGTTGAGATTCTGGAGAAGACTAACAATTCAGCAACAGGTGCAAAATGCATATTTAGTTATATATAATCAGTACTTTTATAGTAGAGTTTTGAATAAAGTGCAGTTGTGTGAGGAACTCCTCATAAGAGTAGATGTTTCAAATAAAGGATAGCCAATGCAGTCCTTTTGCAAATACTGGGATTAGCTCTTCCAGACAGAACCCCAGAATCAGTACTGATGCCCTCCTTCCCTGGCACCAAGTTACCTCCCACACTCAGGACGTCACCCAGAAACTTTCTGTAAATGAAGACTATCCTGTAACATCTTCAGCTTATATATTTTTTTAAATTTGCAGAGAAAGAAGAAAGGAAATAGGGTAAAGGGGAAGATTACCTCAACAACAAAGGCATGCTATACCTAAGCATCCCATTTAACCCCAAAGCTACCCCCAAACCAGCCCACTGTGTGATAGCCCCAAATAACTTTCCGCCAGTCAGCACAGGTCTAATATCTACAATTCCAAAAAGTAATGTGTACCCATCTCCTTGCAAAGGTTGTACAGGGTTTCCCCCTCCAGAAGTAAACAGTTCTGCCAATACCCTAGCAGAAGCAGTCAAGTAGCAATGGGGGTTGGGTAGGGTAGAGCAGATGCTTCTATTGCAACAATAATAACATTATTCAAACATCTGATATCCCATCTGCCTGTGGTGGTAGTAGCTTAGGTGGGTGTAAAGGATTCCATGGCACTTATTGAAAAAACAGAAATGGACATTCCATGGTGCTATGGTCAAATTTTCCCTAGTAGTATAAGACCACCTTGAGTCTCCACTAAAAACAGACTAATAGCTTAATGAGATTAACCCCATCAATGAAGGATAAATAGGTGGACAGACAGACTGATAAATAAGTAAGCAATTTATTACAAATTGAGCCTACCATTAGTAGAGGTTTGTTTGCCAGCTGTGAAGCTGTTGTGTACTGAATAGAGGTCAGAACTGGACCTATATGTCCACTTAAGTGTCTACGGAGGAAAATATATAATTTAAGAGGGTTTCTAGTGTCCCACCTTTTAGTAAGTTACCCTGTGAACCACACATGCTTTGGTAGTAAAGTTTAATGTGTAACATGCTACAACTTTCCATCTGCGCTAACAGTGTTAGTAGGTTACTACTGAATGCACTATCTGTTCCTCTTCATCTTCCAGCTACAACAACTGCTGCTAGTATTCTACTGGATGAAGCTTCTTGGAGTTTCCTCAACAATTATGCATACCACCTCACTAATACTGCAGAAGCCTTTGACTGATGAACATCTGCATAAAAATTCAGGGGGTAAGTAACCGTTCAGAGAAACAGCAGCCTCATATGAAGGGTTAGGTCAAGGGTTTGCTGATATCATTAAATAATAATAATAAAAATGGAAGACGTACAATGGCAATATTGGATGTAGACATCTACAACATGTCTGAAAAATTAGATTGGTGCTGGCTGATTGCCATAAAAGTGAAATCCACCAACTGCAAATTAGTTGTAAAGTTAGCCGTTGCTCACATCCTCATTATTCTGCAGAATGCTCATAACTGGAAACTTTTTTGACCATTGAATAAACGTGTCAAAGGATAACTAATAATTTAATGAGGGAATAGCTGATTATTTTATGAGAAATAATTTTTGCTGGAAATTGTTGTGATGGTTTCTACTGTTTGAATGGTGTATTAGAATGTCTATAACAAATAAGGATAATTAGTTTTGAAATGCAGTTTTCTTTTAAAGTCTAACATGGGGTACTGAAAGAATAATAAAATACAATAATATTTTCTGTCTATTCTGCACACTAGTGCCATATTAAATTATATATGTGTATACAGGCAGAGATCAAAGAAAGCAGCTACATCTGTATAATGTAACTAAGAAGAGCAGTCTGACCATCCAGTAGCAACCATCTGCTCCCTGAATGAATACTCATTCAAACAGCACGCATGCAGATTTAAGAGTCTGACTCCTTAGTCTGAAATCAAATACTTAGAACAGTAGGCTGTATGATAAGCCAAGTCTGCAGTTTGAATAATTTCCTCTGTATTGTATGCTTAAACAGCACTTCAAGTACTAATAAGCCACTCCTTTGTATATGTGTGTGTGCATTTGGGTGTGTGAGTGTGAAAGCAGGTGATTTTACACACTGCAGAGTGAATTAATCATCTCTTATAATATTAAAGTTCCACCATCATTAGTATGATGACAATGGAATGCGCAGCATGGAGCATGGCTAAGGGTCACTAGCTGTTGCCACATAATTAAGGAGCAACCTTAGCAGCACTGAGGGATTAGGATTAGGGCCAAGGATGAAGTTTTAGAGTTAGAGAGGAGGGTTTTAGCATTAGGATCAGGATGTGAGTAGTTAACAATTAACTACCCTTCTACAGCTGGCATGCGTGACTGACAGCCTCATTGGGCTTCCAGTTAAGTCATCAATGCCCATGTCCCACTCACACCAGCACAAAAAGAGATGGGTGTGTCCTAATCTACACAATTATCTGTTTGCCTACTTTTTGCATCCCTCTATGGTCTACAATAAAGGTTGAGCCTCACCAGGCAAACTCATGGAGCTGTCACTGGTATGTGAATAATAACTGGTGCTTTATGGAAATATTCTTGTGTCTAATGCATTCATAAGTAAAATAACTGTTTGGCTAGGGAAGTACATAGACACAGTACATACAATATCCATTTGTGGATACTCTAAAGGTATGGGGAGAGGGGGTGCAGCAACTTATGACTGTGTGCATAGCTCTTGATCTCTTACCTCCAGAACATACTTCTTGATTGCCAGATTTGTGTCTCTATTTTAGGCCTGCTCCTCATAAAATTTGTGTTTTTTTAGAAAATTGTGGAGAACTGAAGTCACTAAATTACAGATGTTTGAGGTTTGGGTTTCATAGCCTTCAGAAAATGCATACTAATGCAAAACCTGTTATTCTAGCAACTTTTTAAGTTTACAGGAGCGATATTCAAAATCTGTCGCTATTGTTGGCACTTTGTCCCCTATTATTTCTGGCTTTGTCAAGATTCCTTGTGTTAAGAGGTAGAGAGGTATGCTCTAGAATCAAGGTCAAGCTCAAAACTAATCATTGATAATCAGACACATTTTTTAAAATATTACCACTGTCATCTTCAGAAATTGTCAGCAATACATAATTTGAAAATATTGTCGTTTTCTAAAGTAGAATACTATAACTGTAACTACTGCTGTTATTAAAGGAATGTAATCCTGCACCTTTCCAACCAAAATCACCAGTGTTAGGATAGACAAAGCAAAATTTTCAGACAGAATTAGGGAAAGCTGAGAATTATGTCTGGGTGTAGAACCATAAATTCTGGGTACATCCCCACCTGGTAAAGTTGAACATTTTCTCTCTCTCTCTTCTGTCTGTACGACTTTCCGTGCATACCGTAGTTTACTCCATCTACTAAAATATGCTAATTGACTGACTCCTGACATATATATATATATATATATATATATATATATATATATATATATACTGCGTTTACTCTTTCTTCCCTTGCAACCGGTCAAGAGTTTAAACAGACACATTATTAAGACAAGTATACAAATCTGATAAACATTTAAGTAAATTAAAATGAAAATAGAGAAGAGAGAATTAATATTCCACTCAATTTACAGCAAGGTCAGCTGATGACACTTTTAAAACATAAACCTTCCAAGAATGAGACTACCCAAACTGTAAAATATTGGACACTGACCAACGAAGTCACCTTAGAGACACATTCAGAGTGTACTGATTTGTCCAAAGGACAGAATTTGTAGAACGCTGGCGAATGAGAACAAAGGAGTGAGAGGTTTAAATTTGAACAGGAAGATCGCATTTGTAAACAACAAGTTTGCTCCAAGTCATATCTGAGGATTTTTTTGTGTAATTGGTTATAGGTAGTATATGTTTAAGCATATTTGGGAGCTGTTTTTTTTTTTTTTTTTTTTTGAGCTGAAAAAGTAGTCATTATAATGGCATTGCAATTAAATAGGGTAAGTTTCCATGTTGTTTTATTGCAGATGCTTTTAGTTCTATTATTGCTCATTTCTTTGTATGGGACATCGATTACTAGTATTGCTAGTATTTGCTTCATGGTTGTTACTTGGTAGTACAAGCTAACAATAAACAGTGTCAAGGGCAACAAGTTGTGTGTAGGGATCTGATTTGTAGATATGGTGTAGGCTTGAAATTGCTTTTTGCTAGTCTGACTTGCTTACCTTGCATTTTCTTTCACTTTAAAACTGAGTGATAATTCTTCAAGTGTGGAAAAGGTGCAGTTGGGCGAGTGAAAACTGAATTAATAATCACGACTTCCAGCAATTTCAGCTAAAGTGCCTGTTTGAGGAAGGGCTTTCTGTGCAAATGGTAGAAGTTTAATTTCCTTGGCTTAATATGAAATCCCATTTCCTTTATGAAAGATACATTCAGGTCCATTCACAATATCATGGTGAGCTGCAACTAAGCAACAGGTTGTCACAGCATTTGAAGAGTGGATTTGTATCATGGTCTAAACAGGCTTAAGTACTGCATATTACTGCTTGCTAACTTTTTATAGCTTTTGATGCACTCTGTTAGTCCCATTTCCCTTGAGATAAGGGACAATGGTGTACTGCATTTGAGATCACACAACAGCATAGAATATTTTATGAAATTGAGATGCTGCAAGCGATCCCTTCTTCCCACGTGGTAAGGGATGTCAACATCTACGCTTGTTCACTCTTTGTGCATATGTGACTTCAATGCGGAATGTGTATCAGCAGTCCTGCTTGTAGGTTACTGCTCTTTATTTTCATTTAAATTTGCTCTTCTCCCTATTTACTTTAGGGATGTCCTAAAGTAGGGCTACCTACCATTTTTCCATTTGATAGTAACATGGCAGAATTTGTGGGGGTGGGGCATAGTAACTTCGAAAAAAACATGTTTTCCTCTCCTAGCTTAAATAACAGGGCTGTTATTTGAAATAGCTTGCTCCTTAAATACCTGAGTCACATCTGCATGCCTAAGGATCGTGGATTTATTTTAATGTGTAAACTTGAGTATAGAGACTTAGAGTTGGTTCTATCTCTCATTCATAATTAGCAGGACAATTTGTCATGTCTTTCTCTTTGGACAAACAATCTGTTAGTAGAGGTGGCAATTCAGTGTACTGCAGGATGACCTCACTCTTCCTTTTCATTCAGGAAAGGCCTATTAACTCTGTGTTATGGCTAGAATGCACACACAGCATGCAACATGAACAAAAGCTCCAATATTAAACTTGTGCAGTAATCAGAGCTCATATGGTATTTCACTAAAAACTGACTTTTCTCCTTTCTTCCTCACACTTTCCTAGTTTGGTCATAATATTGCATACATGGGTCCAACCCCCATACCCATAATGTAAAGCAAAACCAAAAATATATGTTCACTAATGGCTGTACTCTTCCTTTTTGCTTCAGCTATTTAGACATGCTGAGTCTAATAATTTCTCAGTCGACCACCTTTCTCTTTCTGTACTCCACCACAGAAAGAAACATTTCAGTACATCTTGCTTGACTTTTTACCACTGTGTATTCACATACCTTTTTACTTTGTCTCTGTTTAGTCAGGTAACTTGTATTTCTGAATTAAGAGTAGACCAAGAGGGAGCACTGAAGTAACTTATGTAGTAGCTGTAGGTGTTAGTAATGTTCTGCCTCTTCAAGCTCCAACCATAGGTGACTGATAAATGAATCTTCAGAGCAGCAGAAATAAGACAGGAGATGAGAAGGTCAGATTCAGATCAGGGTGCAGCACAACTGACTAGATATTTGCAGTGAGGTGAGCAGTTGTGTAGAAGCTAGCGATGAGGAAAGAGTCCAACTAGGCATTCCCAGACTTAAAGAAAGCATATGACAAGTTCTCAAGAAAGCTCATTTTCAAAGTCCTGCAATGGTTCAAAATCCCAGAAACATTCATAGAATTAGAGCAGGCTATGTATAAGGGCCCAATGACACAAGTATAAATAGTATTTATACTCATGGAGAAGTTCCCAGTTTGAGTGGGTGCATGTCAGGGTTGAGCTCTGACCCCCATTGCTGTTCATACTGGTGATGGACTACATTAGTAAACAGGTGGAGAGGACAGAGTAACAAATTGTAGAAAAAGTCAAAAATAATAGTTTACAGTGGTTTGGGCACATGTGCAGGAAAGAAAACCACAATCTGGTGAAGATTTGGGACAGACAGGAAGAAGGTAAGAGGAAATGAGGGCATCCAGTAAAGAGATGGATGGATTGTTTGAGACAATATCTTAAAAAGACAGGCATGACTGTTGAAGGTAAGAGAGTGGCACTGATTCCAGAGAGAGATGGTGACAGGTGACATAACACTCCAACCCCATATAGAAAATGTGGGGGTGGCATTGATAACTTAAACTCAAAGAAGTGCAAAATAGGGGTTGTGATTTGAGCTATTCATAAACTGTGTGTAGTTGCATAAATGCATTGGGAACACTATACACTTTGAATGACAATTGTCATTTTTTGCAATTCACAGACATGGCTCACAGTAATGACAGGTGGCATACAAATGAATGGAAATCTCTGAACTGTATAAGGCCAGTGACAGTAAATCAGTGAGTAGCTACTGGGAAAGTATTTTACTTTCTAACATCTCTTGCTCTTCTTTGCCCTGCTGTTATGCCACATTGAGTGATTCAAAAAGATTTTCCATTCATTAGGCATAAGTGGATCTGGGGCCTTAATTGCCAAAAATATTACTGAAGTGATAATCTAATTATGTGGGCACTCCCAGTGCCAGGAGATTGGCAGAATCACTGTGTAGGGCAGGGATAGTTCTGCAAAATAGATGAGGAAAATGGGGAAGGGTGACTGGTTCTGGCTTTTTACGTCCCCCTAATGGGGCAAGTCCATATACATTTGGTGTGAATTATGTAATCTTAAGAGACTGATATAAGTAAAAAGTACCATTGGCTACACATAGGATAAGACTTCATACAATCACACAGGGCTTTGTTGTACAATCATGTTTCACAGGGTGCACAATTTTAATAAATTGTCTTCCATGTCATTGTAGGATGTTGGCTATTCAGTTTTTAGAAGACCTAGTACAGGAAGATCTTTTTAACTGACTAGAGTATGATACTGGCTGATAATTTTAGTATCAGTATCATAATGGAGAACAATTTCAAATAATTCTATATCATGCATTACTACTCCATGCTTTAGAGTAATTCAATGGATAAATCATATTTGATAAGTGCATTTTCAAATGTCTTCATTTACCAAGCACCAGCTGAACTCTTAGAATTGCTACCACCCCCCCCCCCAAAAAAAAGCTCATCTGGATCATGCAGAATGGAGACAAAATATTCTGATCCTTGAAAATGTTTGTTTTTCATCAAATTAATCTGGAGACTGCTAGGTATTTAAAAATCCCAATACATTTAATTATACATATAATGAAAAGTAAGTTGCACAAAATAACCACTTTATTACTTTCAGCAACATTATGGTCGATACTTAGATCATGACACAGTCACTCGGATGTTGAACTCATTGCAAAAAATAAGGCTTCATTACATACTTTCAACGAAATATTTAATCACTGTCAAAACAATAACCTTTTCCAGGAATAGAAAATGAAAAACATATTTTCTATTCCTGGAAAAGGTTATTGTTTTATCAGTGCTGAAATATTTGGTCGAAAGTATGGAATAAAGTCTTATTTTAAAGTTTAATAGATTTTTCATGAGTTCTGAGCTATGTTGTTGGGGCTGCCTTCTTCCTTCTGATATTGGTGCTGCTGTTCTGCTGTTATGGTATCTCACTGTGCACCTTTTCTTGCTAATTTTGCTGCTTTGGCCACTGCACTGCAGTTGCTCTTCTTGCTGGAGTTATTGTGGCTGTTTGATGCTGAAGTACATGTTTTTTTCTTTTTTTTTTGTGACTGACTCAGTGACCATTGTTTTTGACACCATGGCTGTGTCTGTGGCTTATGCTTCTGTTGTTGCTTCTTGAGCCAACCTGACTACTACAGCTCTACAACTTGATTTGACTGCAGTGGTGGTCCATGTTTTAAGCCTAGCCAATAATCCCATGTGAGAATCAAACCCTGCACAGTGTCTGTAATGTAAGCATCCTAACCATTATGCCAACCTCCCACCCTAAGAGAGGCTGTTGCTCTTCAAACTGTCTTAACTTCTCTAGTTGCTCTTCCATATATGTCAGCATCTGCTGCTGCTGCTGTGGAGATTGGTGCTATTCCAGATATTTATCTTGAATCTACTGTTGCACTTGAAGTTGACTTAACCACAGTTGTTACTCTAGGAGCTGTCTTAACTGCAGCTGTTGCTCTAGGAATTGTCTTAGCTCCAAGCACAACAGCAGCAGATGTTTTAACTGCTGCTATTGCTCTTGGCACTCTCGTGAATTGCTGTCATTGCTTTTGGATCTCTCTCTCTCTCTTCTCAGCAACTGATATTCCTGCTGTTGCAAACACATAAAAAGCCAAATGGGCAGTTAAAGTTTGGTATATAAAGCTTAAAATATCAACCAAGAACTAAAAATATAAATTAGTATTAAGCATGAAAGTGCATACTTAATGTTTTATCTTTTTCCAGCTGTGTTTGTTTTTTGGTATATTTTTAATTCCTGCTGTTGCCTCAGGAATTGCAGCTTCAGTAAATTATTTTCTTTTTCAAACTCCCTTAGGATTTCCTGTTGCTGCTGCAGTCTCAGTGGCTGCTGCTGTTGACATGGCATTCTTGAAGGTGGTTGTAGTGGCTGCTGCTTAGTCTAATTCAGCAGATGGTTGTCACCGTTTAGCTGTGTCTGCAAGGGCATTTCTTTTTCAAGCTCCCTTAGCATTTTCTGTTGTTGCTGCTGCAGTCTCAGTGGTTGCTGCTGTACATGTGGTATTCTTGAAGGTGGTGTTTGTTGCTGCTGCTTAGGCTTCTTCAGCAGATGGTTGTCATATTTAAATGCTGTTTTTCTGTCTGCAAGGGCCGCAGCTGTTGCTGTCATTCTTGAGATGTCATTAGCTGGCACAGCTTCAATGGCTATTGTTTTGGTGGCTTTGGCTGCAGTGTCACTGGCATTCTTCTTTTTCTTCTTCCGCCTCCTCAAGTGTCACTGGTCATTGTTCTTCTTCCAGTGTCACTGGTCATTCTTCCTCTTTTTATTCCTCCTGTGTCATTGGTCATTCTTTTTTTGTCTTCTTCTTTTTCCTACAGTGTCACTGGCCATTATTTTCCTTCTTCATTTTCCACCAATGTCAATGTCCATTCTTTTTCTTCCTCCAGTGTCACTGGCTGTTCTGTTCTTCTTTTTCTTCCAGTGTCACTGGCTATTTTTCTTTTTCTTCTTCTTCCTGCTGTGTCACTGGCAATTCTTTTTCTTCTTCCTCCAGTTTTTCTTCCACTTCTTCTTCTTTCCCTAATGTCACTGGCCATTCTTTTTCTTCTTCTTCCTCCAGTGTCACTGGCCATTCTTCTTCTTCTTCTTCTTCTTCCTACTCCTCCTCCTCCAGTGTCACTGGCCTTTCTTTTTCCTCCAGTGTCACTGGCTGTTCTTCTTCTTCCTCCAGTGTCACTGGCCATTCTTCTTCTTCTTCTTGTTCCACCAGTGTAACTGGCCATTCTTTTTCTTCTTCTTCTTCCTCCAGTGTCACCGGACATTATTTTTCTTCTTCTTCCTCATCCACTGTCACTGGCCATTCTTTTTCCTCCAGTGTGACTGTCCCGTTCTCTTCCTCTTCCTCTTCCATTTCCAATTCCTCCAGCATCACTAGCCATTCTTTTAGCTGTTGTATTTGTCTATGCAAGCACTTATATCTTTCAAACTTCCAAAGTATTTCATGTTGATGCAGCTGCAGTCTCAGTGGCTCCTGCGATTGACATGATATTCTTGAAGGAGATCCTTGTGGCTTTTGTTTAGGTTGGTTCAGCAGATGATTGTCATCTTTTAGCTGCTGTTTTTGTGACTGCAAGTGTTTTTCTTTTTCAAGCTCCCATACCATTTCCTTTTCCTGCTGCTGCATTCCCTGTGACTGCTTCTGTCGATGTGGTATTCTTGAAGGCAGTTGTTGTGGCTGCTGCTTAGACTGCTTCAGCAGATGGTTCTCATCTTTTAGCTGCTGTCTTTGTTTCTGCAAGTTTTTTTTCTTTTTCAAGCTCCCTTAGCATTTTCTGTTTTTGCTGCTGCAGTCTCAGTGGCTGCTACTGTAAATGTGGTATTCTTGAAGGTGGTTGTAGTTGCGGCTGTTGCTTTGGCTGCTTCAGCAGATGGTTGTCATCTTTTACCTGCTGTTTTTGTGTCTGCAAGTGCTTTTCTTTCTCAAGCACCCTTAGAATTTCCTGTTTTTGCTGCTGCAGTCTCAGTGGCTGCTGCTGTAGACGTGGTATTCGTGAAAGTGGTTGTTGTTGTGGCTGCTGCTTAAGCTGCTTCAGCAGATGGTTCTCATTTTTTAGCTGCCGTTTTTGTGTCTGCAAGTGCTTTTCTTTTTCAAGAGCCCTTAGCATTTCCTGTTTTTGCTGCTACAGTCTCAGTGGCTGCTGCTGTAGATGTGGTATTCTTGAAAGTGGTTGTTGTTGTGGCTGCTGCTTAGGCTGCTTTAGCAGATGATTGCCATCGTCTAGCTGCTGCTTGTTCATCTGCAAGTGCCTTAACTGTTGCTGTTGTTGCTCTTGCAGTGTCATTGGCTGGCACAGCTTCAAGAAATGCTGTTTTGGTGGCTTTGACTGCCGTGTCACTGGCCATTCTTCTTCTTCTTCCTCCAGTGTCATGGGCCACTCTTCTTCTTCTTCCTCCAGTGTCACTGGCCATTCTTTTTCTTCTTCTTTTTCTTCTTCTTCCTGTGTCACTTCTTCTTCTTCTTCTTCCTCCAGTGTCTCTGGCCTTTCTTCTTCCTCTTCCTCCAGTGTCACTGGCTGTTCTTTTTCTTCTTCTTTTTCTTCTTCCAGTGTCACAAGTCATTCTTCTTCTTCTTCATCCAGTGTCACTGGCCTTTCTTCTTCTTCTTCTTCCTGCAGTGTCACTGGCAATTCTTTTTCTTCTTTGTCTTCTTCCTCCAGTGTCACTGACAGTTCTTTTTCCTCCAGAGTCACCATCCCTTTCTCTTTCTTTTCCTCTTCCTCCTCCTCCAGTGTTTCTCGCTGTTCTTTTAGCTGTTCTATTTGTGTATTCAAGTGCTTATGTTTTTCAACCTTCCTTAGCATTTCATGTTGATGCTGCTGCAGTCTCAGTGGCTGCTGCCTTCGACATGGTATTCTTGAAGCTGATTGTTGTGGCTGCTGGTTAGGTTGCTTCACCAGATGGTTGCCATCCTTTAACTGCGGTTGTTGTGTCTGCAAGTGCTTTTCTTTTTCAAGCTCCCTTAGCATTTTCTGTTGTTGCTGCTGCAGTCTCAGTGTCTGCTGCTGTTGAGGGGGTATTATTGAAGGTGGTATTTGTGGCTGCTGCTTAGGCTGCTTCAGTAGGTGGTTGTCATCTTTTACCTGCACTTTTTGTGTCTGCACCTAATTTTCTTTTTCAACCTTCCTTACCATTTCCTGTTGTTGCAGCTGCAGTCTCAGTGGCTGCTGCTGTCAAAGTGGTATTCTTAAAGGTGGTTGCTGTTGTGGCTGCTGCTGAGGCTGCTTCAGCAGATTTTTGCCATCCTTTAGCTGCTGTTTTTGTGTCTGCAAGTGCCTTTCCTTTTCAAGCTCTTTTAGCATTTCCTGTTGTTGCTGTTGGTTTTGAGTAGCTGATAAATATTAGCTAGGTGGTGCCAGTAATTACTACTGTATAGTCTGGGTAAAAGGGGGCACAGGTGGAGAACCAGTGCCAGTCTTCCCCAGAAGTGTCTGCGTGGTTGTGTAAACTCTTATCTCAAAGTGCGCATGTGTCAGCTACTTGGGCAGGGACACGAAGCATGGGTTGGACAGAGGAGATGCTGGAGATTTTAGCTTGCCCAGCTAGGGTGAGATCTGGACCTAATAGCTGTGCCAGTGGGGAGTCTTATTGGGGACCTGGGGAGCAAGGGAGTGACAAGCCCCGGACTGACTGTGATCTCTGTGTGCTGTTAAGGGAAATTGCACTTTACTGTGCGTACTTCCTTTCCTCATATATGAGATGCCCTCTCTGGTGTTAGTGGTGAGGACTGAGGCTCCTTGATTGCTGGGCCAGGGCACGGGCATCACGGGGGAGGTGTTAGAATAATTTTCTTATTGATGGTCTCTGTCCACAAAGGACATGAGTGTTGCCAGACTGGATCCTAATGGAGAGGTGAAAAGTCAGCAAGCAAAGGAGAGTAGTAGTGCTGAAACTGAATTCATCCTCAAGTCATGGTGAGTACCTTTGTGAGGTGGACCCTGTTTTTCACAAAATCTCACCAAGGTGACACTGATATATAGACTGCATTGATATAGCATATATCATGGACAGAAGTAAGTTAAAAACAAAAAAAGATAGCTGGGTGCACAAGACCCAGGACAAAAAAGTGCCCAATCCTGGTATGTGCACTGGTGCCAGGACTAGAAAAAATGGCAATGTAGAATCTTGAAAATATGGAAACATTCCTACAATGAGGCCAGACCAGGCCCAGGGGGAAGATGGCCCCCCTTGTTGTAGAAGGAAGTAGCAGTCCACAAAAATCACAAAAATTGAAGCCATAAAGATGATAGAATGGACTATTGAGGATAAGAAAGAAATTATGTATTGTTACTATTATGTAAAAAGCCCAGAATTTCCAGTCACAAGATATACAAAATGATTAAGAAAGAAATTAGAGGAAAGAAAAATACTTCTGCAAGAAAAACTGTCAGAACCTTCAAATAAAAATTTGCGTTCATTAATACAACAGATTTTTGAAAAACAGTATATAGATCAACAAACTTTGATCTGTTTGAAAAAAGAAGCATCTGAGAAAGTCCTAAAATATAAACAACAAAACCTAGAGATATTTGAAAAATATAAAAAAAAATATGGACATGGGAAAGAAAGAGAGATTTGATATAGTGCAATATTTATGCAAAAGAGAAAGCCAAGTTAACTAATATAGAGAAGGCAGTCTCAAAGATAATCGAAGAGAAATACAGGCAAAAGCATCCAGACATGGAAAATTTCACAATAAAAAAATAATATCACAAAGATGTAATGTGGAAAAGAAGATTAGTAAAGCAGAAGTTAAAGAAATAGATGTTGAAGTTATGGAGTGCTGCGAAGTGAAGTATTTAATGTAGAAGGTCTAACACATATTATATCACAGCATGATGGAGTGAGTCCCCAGAATAAGGAAAAGCAAGAAGATCAGGAGACATGTGAAGAAGCAATATGGACAAGGGAAAGGAAAATAGATTTAATACGGTGCAATATTTATGCAAAAAATGAAGCAAAACTAACCAATACAAAAAGAGCAGCACCAAAGATATTTGAAGAGAAATGCAGTGTTTTTTCTGTAAACAAAAAGGTGGCAGTATGCATATGTTGCATTCAGGTCAACCACACACACACACACACACACACACACACACACACACACACACACACACACACACACACACACACACACACACACACACACACACACACACTCAGCCCCCCCCCCCCACCACCACCACACAGCCTCTCCAATGTCCCATTATTTGGTTATTTCTCCCCAGTTGCCATAAACACTGTTCAAAACTCAGTGTGCATACTGTTTTTCTGCTTTACTTCTACAATGATTACAGATATTTGGATTTAATTTAAGACTTTTATTTCAAACTTTACAGTACAAACTCTGATAGACATTTGCTAAACAAAGCAATACAGTCTCACAATAAAAACAGACTTAGCATTAAAATGTCTGTGCCTCTGAAACTCACATTCATTAAAACAGCATTGAAACCTACATTAAAAAAGTGCATCTGGCTAGTGGCCAATTGTTTACCTTTGGGCTGTTTTCAGAACATTGGCCCCTTGCACACATTTTTAGGACCATGCAAAAGCTCTTTGATTCACCTTCCTGATTGCATTAAATTATAATATATAATAATTAAATTATAACTCTTATACAATACAGCACCACTTGTTAGTGTGTTTTAAATTCAGAGCCAGTAAGCAATGAAACAAAACATATGAACTAATAATGCCAAAACTCCCCAATTCAGAAAATGTCAACCATAAAAGGCCACTCAAACTTCTGTCATTACAATACACCAATATTATTCGGGTTCCTATTACAAGACCGTAGACGTATTCTTTCAAATGCATCTTGGTCGAACTTAAAAGATTGAAAAGGCAAAATATCGAAGCGGCTTTTAAGAGAATTCTTTCCCTGGGAAAGAATTTGCTTGGCTGCTTTGTTACTTTGCTGCATTTGGCACTGTAGTATGATCTCGGAGTTGGTATATTTAAGTAGGGGGTGTGGGGGGCACAGCCCCCCACATTGGGGGGTGTGGGGGTGACACCCCCCACTTAATGTAATGTTTAAAGTGTTTTTTTTTTTATTTATTTTTTTGTTGGAACAGTGATTTTTTTCCCTTGGAAAAAAAATCACTGTTCTGACAGTTCAACATTGTAAGCTTTCGCTTACACAGGATCGATTAATCACCGTTCGCTTTTTTAAGCATTCGGTGATGTAACAGGGGTCCAGAAAAGTAAATATTGTGGGAAGAAATATCCAGGGATTTGTTATCACTAGGTTTGTATAGACCCTAGGGCCAATAGCCTAGTACCAACCTATGAACCTATGAATATAGACCCTATTATTCAATATGCACAGCCTCTGCAGAAGTAAAAGTCATTTGAATAATTCCACATTAAATAGATCTGAGTCTGTAACTAATGAAAAGGTTGCTGCCAGCAAAAAAAACTTTATATTTCAGTGTTTCATCCACAAATTAAATGCCTGCTGCCCTTGAAGAATAAATTGCCTATGTTACATTAAAAATGATACGCTTGAGTTGATTAAGTATGCCAAGCTACACTGTTCTCCTTCAGACCTTTTAAATAAACTTCTGCTGTGTGCAGGAGCATGTTTTTCATAAAAAGGAGAGGATGAAATAAAACAAAAATAATGTTTATATATATATATATATATATATATATATATATATATATGTATATATATAAAAAACAACAGCATCAAGGTCCACTATTTGGCACACATTATCTCAACTAAAGTAAAGTAGTATCACAGATTACTGTAATTCAAACAGTACACTAGATTCTAAAGAGAAATCAAAGTATATACGCTGCACAAAATCTGCTGAACCATTAAGTCTTATATCTAAAAACAGGTAAAAAAGAAGAAACAGCTTCACAGGACACCTTCAGGTGGAATAACAGTCCAAAAATGTCAGACTGCCTGATGAAGTTTTTTATAAAGAAAAAAGGAAAAGCGCTTTACATCATAATATTATTTTCTATTTGTACGTTGGTTTTAAGTGAAGTTTACTTATAATAAATGGTCTTGTGTTCACAATATCATTTTGGACTGTTATTCCACCTGAAGGTTTCTGTTGAAGCTGTTTCTTCTTTTTTATTGTTTGATTCTGGAGTTTGTTTGTCGTTGACATCTAAAAACAGCCTTCAGTATTGTGGACACCATTACTACAATTACGAATGACAGGTGGTCACTAAAAGATACACATAGTTAATTTCAGAAAAAAATCTTGACAATTCAGAATTGCAGTAGACAGTAAAGACAACCACAAGGCCTTCTGTAGTTATGTAAAGAATTTCCCCACAATACCCAGATTTGCTCTGAGCTACTGCACCATGGTACCTCCTATATCGAGCCAACTGATATTGATGATATACTGGCAGACAGATTCAGTGCCAACTTTACCCTTCTCTCCCCTACCAAAGGACCAATCACAATACCAGCAGATTGCCAGGCACTCAGTATTACTGCTGCACAGCTTAAAACAGCACTGTCCAAGGCCAAGAATACAGCTTCTATGGGACCTGACAATATCCCTGGCTGTGTTCTACATGAACTACAGAGTGAACTGGCACCTCACCTGTGTGGCCTGTTTAATCACAGCCTCACCTCAGGCTTTGTCCATACCAAATGGCACACTACTACAGTCATCCCTCTCCACAAAGGAAGAGTGACTACAGACCCTGGGAACTATCCATTAGCCTGATGAGTCTGATATGCAAAGCTATGGAACACATCATCACGGACCTAATAAACAAGGATATAGGGAATCTCCAAACTCTGGATCCCACACAGTTTGGTTTTGTGAAGGGTAGATTATGCCTGCTCAACCTGGTCAACGTCTTTGAATCAGTCACCAGAGCTGTGGATGATGGCAAGGTGGTTCATACTTCCTACCTTCATCTGGCCAAAGTCTTTGATACCATTCCCCACTCAAGAATCATAGAAAAACTCCCTATGCTAGGCATGAACCCCTATATCACTAGGTGGTTGCAAACTGGCTCACAGTTAGAACCCACAGTGTGAAAGTAACTGACTCAAAGTCAAACTGCCAGCCAGTCATGAGTGGAGTCCCACAGGGTTCGCTCTTGGGTCCTGTCCTGTTTGGTATCTACTTCTCTGAAGTCCTGGCCAACACGAAGGGACTCTGGCTGACAAAGTTCACAGACGATTGCAAGCTGGGAGCTATTATTAACTCCCCAAGTGATGTTGGCATCCTAGAGAAAGGCTTCACTGAGACCAATGACTGGTGTCAGAACCATGGCCTTAAGCTCAACGCCAAAAAAATGTGTCATCATCCCCTTTGATAAAAACCTGGTTCCCATGAATTACCACATCAATGGTAGTCCACTGAACGCAGAAGGCGTTCTAAGAGATCTGGGAACACAGGTTGACAGCAACCTCTCTTTTGACCACCACATTGCCACTGGGGTCAGAAAGTCCCTCTATGTGGCACATCTCATTACTAAGGGTTTTGCATCCAGGAAGAAAGAGGTCATTGCCTCCCTCTACTCTTCCCTCATTAGGCCAGTCATCGAGTACAATGCCCCATTTGCCATATACCTCACTAGGCACCTGCAACAACTGAAGAGGCCACAAAAGTCACTCACAAAGAGGATCCTAGGCCTTAAAAACTTGTCCTATATGGACAGACTCAAAAAACTCCAACTATTCTCTGTCTCATATCGCCTACTTAGAGGCGATCTCGGCTTGACTTACAAAGCCATGTCTGACCCAGCTCTGTTAGAAATGCTACATCTAAAGACATTAGAATCCCTCTGCACCACGTGCTCCAGAGACCTCAACCTCATTACCACAATCAACAGAACAAGCTGGAGGGGCAGGTTCATAACCCAGAGACTGCCCATGCTATGAAATAGACTTCCCATACATGTCAAACAGAGCACCTCACTGGCCCTCTTCAAAAGAAATCTTGATGAATGGATGTGAAATAGAAAATTCACCCCAGGGATCACTCCAGTGGCTCTACTTGACAGAGGCACTGGGATCTAAGATCGGGTGGCACAATGCCAGGGTAATCCTATGGGATAGGCTTGTAAAGGCTCCATCACCATTAGCCTAGTACACACCTATGAACCTATGAATTCTGCAAAAATCTAGACAGTTCACACACACGCACACACACACACACACACACACACACACACACACGCACACACGCACACACGCACACACACACACACACACACACACACACACACACACACACACACACACACACACACACACACACACACACACACACACACACACACACACACACACACACACACACACACACACACACCTATTTCTTATACGCACACATACACCTACTTCTTACCTGCTTCTTATATACACACTCATCTTAAAACCTTAAACACACACGCATATCTACCTACCTCTGACTTGTCCATTTGTAGTCCACGGTCCAAACATCTTCAGGAATTCAAATTTTGCGGGTGCGGAAGTGGAAGACGTAAATAATCAGTCGCACAGACACAGAAGACCTTCTGCCTCTGTGCAACTGGCGCAAAGGGCGTTCTAGCCCTTTAAAAGGTAAGCTTTGTTTTTGTTTTTTTGTTAATTGGACAAAATTAATTTCCCTTCCTCCTGCTAGCACAGGAGCAATTGTCCCTGTATGCCATATCAGGCGTGTACGGTCTCAAAAAAGCCCTGAATACAGGCAAATGAATTTGGATACAGAAAACTTTATAATACAAAAAATAAGAAGACTAAGAGGAAAAGTAGAAAAGAGATTAGTAATTGAGAAGTTAAAGAAATAGAAATTGAGGTTATGGACCAGCTGCAAAGAGAAGGATTCAGTGTAGAAAATTGAATGCAGAAAGCACCGCAACAGGATAGAGCATTGGATATCCAAATTAAGGGGAAACCAGTGGAACAGGAAGCAATTGGTCAAGTGCCATATCAAGATATTTTGGAGCTTTCCACAGGAAACCAGTATAAACATTCACTTGAGGCTTGACAGCAAGGAAAGGAACAGGAAACTGTGGAAACTCTGATGCAGTCAATGTTTAGGAGTAATAGACCAGTGAGTTCCCATATGACAGAGCAAGATGACACAGGATGAAATTGAAGAGAATGTGTCACAGGAAGATGGTATAGAACTTTCTATAGAATGTCTGCAGGAAACAGAAAATAAGGGATGTGCCCTCAGTTTGGAAGAAAATAAGCTAAGAGAAGAGTTGCTTGATTTAATGGACATGGATAGATATATTAAGATTAACGAGAGAAATAGACTGCAGAAGGTGAATAAAACCCAAAAAGTAAGAAGTCTGATAAAACAAATGAATGCTGTAATTAGGACTGTCCATAAACATCCATATGATATAATAGAAGTGAACAGGCTATACTTCTGTGCAGCTAAATTAATAACTGATAAAGTTCTACCACAAGATCACAGGGTAGTGAGGGAAAGGAAGGGGAGAAACAGAATACCGTCATGAAAGTATCGAATAAAGAAAACTATAAAGCGATTAAGACAAGAAGTGTCCCTGTTAGAAGATTACAGAAGAGGGAAAAGATCAACAAAAATACTAAGAAAGATAGATGTGATTAAAGCAATGCACAGTATTAGAACAGACCAAGATCTGTCATGCACTATTGCAAATAACAATCTAAAAATTTCAGCACAGATGGAAAAACTTAGACGATACACAGATATATACAGATAATATAAGGGAAAATTACAAAATATGCAATTTATTGAGGACCCCAAAAAAGTTTTACAGAGAACTGGAAAATAAGGTAAAAGGAATTGAAAGACCGCCAACAAAAAAAAAAAAAAAAAAGAGGAAGTAGACACATTTTTGAGAAGTATTTATGAAGATCCTGTGGAACATAACAAATATGCTAAATGGATAAAAGAAGTTGTAGAAAGAATAAGAAGTTTAAAGGTACAGGATATAAAATGGGATGAAGTAACAGCCAGAGAGATTGAAACAAAGTTAAGAAAAGCCTCTAACTGGAAAATCCCAGGCCCAGATGCAGTACCTAATTTTTGGTTAGAAATATTAATATCTTTGCACGAGGATTTAGCCATGAGAAAGAACTATTTATATGTGCACCCTGAACAGACACCACACTGGCTAACAACAGGCAAAACAATGCTCTTACTTAAGAGTTAACATCCAAGCTACCCTAAAAATTATAGACCAATAACTTGCCTTCCATCGACGTATAAACTATACACTGGAAATGACGCCAATAGAGTTTATAGTCATTTAGAAGAAAACTCAATTATGGCAGTAGAACAAAAGGCCAGTAAAAGAAAGTCATATGGAACAAAGGATCATTTGTTGTTAAATAAAGTTATAGTGGAGAACTGTAAAAAGGGGAAGAATCTAAGTATGGCATGAATTGACTACAAAAAAGCATTTGATAGTATCCCATGTTCATGGATAAAAGAGTGCTTAAAAATGTATAAGATATACTCTACACTGATTGACTACATTACAGTAACCATGAAACAATGGCAGACCACTTTGCAATTAAGCTATGATAAGGGACAGATTATTATCTCAGGGATAAAAATTCAAAGGGGGATATTCCAGGGTGACTCTCTGTCGTTGTTGCTATTCTGCCTTACCATTAACCCATTAAGCTGTTTACTTAACAGCTTAGGCCATGGCTACAATTTTGCTCCAAGAAAACAACAAAGTCTAATGACTTCTCATCTTTTCTTTGTCAATGATTTAAAACTATATAGCTCATCAGATGAGGAACTGAAAGCACAGCTTCAGATTGTTAAAATGTTTTCAGATGATATCAGAATGTCATTTGGTCTTGATAAATGTGCAAAAGTAACATTTAAAGCAGGAAAACTGCAGCACCAGGAAAACATCAGTTTGGGACAAGACTGTGATATAAAAGAACTTGAGCAAGAGGGCGTGTATAAATACTTGGGAATTGATAACGGATCAGGAATAAAACATGAACAAATGCAAATAAATCTCAGTAAGGAATACTTTAGAAGACTTAAAATAATCCTGAGAACAGCAATGACATCTAAGAACAAGATCCAAGCTATAAATCAATTTGCTCTTCCTGTCCTAACTTACAATTTTGGAGTGATTGACTGGCCCCAAAAAAGTTTTGGATAGATTAGATATTAAAACAAGAAGGATGCTTCATGCTCACCAAATGATTTATAAAAATCAGTGTATACCAAGATTGAAAGGGAAGGTCTACAAGAGGGTAGTGAGACCAGCTATGTTATATGGGTTGGAGACAGTGGCATTGACAAAAAGGCAGGAGTCAGAGCTTGACGTGGCAGAGTTGAAGATGTTAAGATTTGCACTGGGTGTGATGAGGATGGACAGGATTAGGAATAAGTATATTAGAGGGTCAGCCCAGGTTGGAAGGTTTGGAGACAAAGCCAGAGAGTTAAGAGTACGTTGTTTTGGACATGTGCTGAGGAGGGATGCAGAGTATATTGGGAAAAAGATGCTAAGGATGAAGCTGCCAGGTAACAGGAAAAGAGGAAGGCCTAAGATAAGGTTTATGGATGTGGTGAGAGAGGACATGCAGGTGGTTGGTGTGACAGAGCAAAATGCAGAGGACAGGAAGAAATGGAAACAGTTGATCTGCTGTGGCGACCCCTAACGGGAGCAGCCGAAAGAAGAAGAAGAAGAGTGTATACCAAGATTATATATTCCCCGTTCCGAAGGAGGGATGGGCCTCCTTGAAACTGATTACATGTACAGATCTGTAATTGTGGGACTCCACACATATATACTGGCTTCACAAGATCCAAATGTAATGAAAGTTTTGAAACATGAGAATAAATCTAAGATGACTTCTCTGCTTAATTTAACAGAAGCATATTGACGTCAAGCAGGAATGGAAATCAAACCAGCAGTAGATAAAAACCAGGCAGCAACTGAATGTGCCAAAACACAAAAGAAAGAATACAAGGTGAAAGACAAGATGAGAAGGCAAGAAATGTGGGAAAAACATAAATATAGTTGCAAGTATAGAAAACTTCTGGAAGAGCCTTATGATCAGGAATGAATGCAGGAATGGTTTAGGAGAGGCGAATTCAAACCAAGAAATGAAAGTTTAATATTGGCAGCCCAAGACAGTGGGCTACGTACATGCTGGTTTACAAATTCCATTGAACATGTGGGAGAAACAGACAAATGTAGGTTTTGTAAAACCAAATTAGAAACAGTCACACACCTTGTTGCTGGTTGACACACACTAATGGCAGAATGACTGTATACTGAAAGGCATAATAATGTGGCGAGACTTTTGCACTGGGGATTGTGCAGACATTATGGTATCAAAGCGGCTGATAAACACTGGAAACATGAACCACAAAGCATCATAGAAAATAATGAAGTTTATATTACATGGGATCACCAATTACCAACAGTTCAAAAGATAGATGCTGGAAAACTGGATACAGTGGTCCAAGAAAAGAAGACAAAAGTAGCATTGATCACTGAACTTGTCACACCCAGTAACTACAGTATCTTGTGTAGAGAGAGAGACACAAAGTTATAAAATATCAGGATCTGTAGGCAGAAATGAGAGCAATGTGGAAGAAAAATACCCAGCCAGTTCCAATAGTAGTAGGAGCAATGGGTCTTATAAAAAAAAGATTGAAACAATACTAATTTCATGAACTTTAATCATACTTTGACTTAGGAACGGGTTCCATTTCTGTCATGCTATTAGAAACCCAAAAGACTTGGAAAAATTAAAAAAGAGGTAAATTTAAGATTACCCATCAAATTGTCAAGGCTTTTTTGGAATAGGGTCAGGGATCAACCCTGTTTTACATGGATGGGAAGCCTATTCCATAATGCAGGGATCCCTTAGGACAAATCTGTCCCCACAGCATGCTGTTTATCATAAGCAAAGTTCATATCCCTTGATCTAATTTTTCTGGTGCTGTGTAAGTCAGGCAAAGATCTACACAGCCTTTAGGCAATCAGTGTAGGACAGAGTATTTATGTCCTGAATTCTCCTGGTGGGTGTTCCAACTGGTGCAATTGTCTAGTGTCTTAGGGTTGCTTTATTGATGGAGTAATAACTTGCATTGACAATTTCACAATGGCCATTATAGTGCATTTTTTTGGCACTGAGATTTAGGCCATGGCTTTGGTGCCAGTCACTTGTCCATTAAAGACGAGCGCAAGATGTTTATGTCTTGGGGGAAATCTATAATGGCTCCCATTTTACACTCATCTGTGAACTTGGTCAGTCAAAGGCATTTAATGTTACCCTTGACTTTTGAAAAGTAGATGCCAAACAGAACTGAGTGCAGTACAGTGTTGTGGGGTACTCCACTGGTGACGAGTGTGTGATGAAAGGAGATAATGCCAGCTCAGCTGTCTGGAATTTTGTAAATATCAACATTAATCATATATGGTGCTTGTGTTACAATTGTATTAGAACTGTAGGTCCATGTGTATATCAAGCTTGTTTGTACAGACATGTGTGTTGAAAAAGGTTTTTGCAAAGTGCTTGAAATGTATCCACAGTGTACCCTACTGGAATAGAACAGAAATATACATGCACTATTGTAGCTGTTTAAATGTACATATTTTAACAGAGGAAACTGGAAAACAGGACGTTAACTTCAGTCCAGCAAAAACTTCAGAAAAATAGCTGAAATTAATTTACTTTATGGCAGCAATAGACAGGATGTCTGTACTAGGTTGTCTTTACTAATAAATCAATTCTAGGGTTGAGATGTGGAGGAATGTAGTTGTTTTATGACTTCCAGCATCTGCCAAAGATCTGAGGCCTATGTATTTTCATAGAAAGATGCTAAATACTGCTAACTTCTAGCAGTGGAGGTTTCATCTGGGATAGAGTCAGATGATAAGAAATTATATCATTCTGCAAGCTATCCCAAGAGTAATAGTTGAGATATTAATTTGAGAGGTCTCTGTATTCTGTCTTGGACCTGACAACAACAACAATAAGAACCATTCACCACATCTGCCTTGCTTTTAAGTAAGTTAACTAGGGTATAGTAATTCTCTATGATTCAGTCAGGAATATAATGAAGCATAGTTTAGATATTTTTCTTTATTTATTGGAGACTGTCCTGCAATGTTATTTTAATTATTCCCTATGGTTTTGAACTCTGATGTCACTGTGAATATATACTGGGTATTTTATTGTACTTTTATTATTTATTATTACATACATGTAAAGATTTTGTTGTGGCTGATCTTTGTGAGACATATTTAAGTTTTGAGAATACTTACATATTTATTTGGTGACACCATGGGTCACTCCTAATAGCCTTGCTCTTGGTCAAACTACTATTTGTATTAATATTACTATTACACAGTAAGATTGGGCACCTCTTTGTTAAGGACCTTAAAGTAGCTGATAAGAGTTGGCTTTTGGCAGTGATAACTACCTTATAGCCTGAGTAAAAGGGGACAGAGCTAGTAAACCTGTGCCAGCCTTTTGCAGGTGTGTGTGTGTGTGTGTGTGTGTGTGTGTGTGTGTGTGTGTGTGTGTGTGTGTGTGTGTATGTGAATTAAACCTCAAAGAGTGTGTGTGTCAGCTGCTTGGGCAGTGAAAAGAAGTACTAGTTGGACAGAGAGGGTGCTACAGGTATTGGCTTGGCCACTCAGCTGAGATATCAACTCTTAGCTGTGCCAGTGGGGAGTCTTACTGGGAATCTGGCGAAAGATGCAGAAACCAGCCCCGGACTGACTGTGGTCTCTGTGTGCTCTTAAGGGAAATTACACTTGATGCCGAAAGATGCATCTGGGAATACTGTGTGTGTACCTGTCATCCTCCCAGTATATGTTCCCCACTGTTGCCAGTGGTGAGAATTGAGGGTCCTTGATTACTGGTCCAGTGGAGGGTCATCGCATTATTTGTTGAAAGTGGTGGGATATCCACCTATTGGGATTTAGTGATGTGGATACTGAACTCCTGTAGCCTGTAAACAGTGTTCACAAAAGAAAGTGTTTGTACTCTCAAGGAGCCACAAGGTAGACATTCAGAGTTTCATATCACAATAGTTTTATTTATTTTTTGTTAGCTTTGTTAGTCATAGAGAGCAAGCAAAGATTTCAGCAGAGGAGTATGGCAAGCTGACAAAGAGCCAGTTGGCTGAAATGTGCCAAACCAAAGGACTGGTGCATGCCAACCTGACTAATGCAGAGATGACTGCATCCTTAGTCACAGCTGCATCACAAATTAGCAACCAGGAGAACAAACAGACTGGCCTTGGAGATGTACCACTCTCAGAAAATGGATAGTTCAAACTAGCCTCTTAGGACTTAAAAATCCATCTGTAGTTAAAGAGACTTGAACACTTGACCTGGAGGCCAAACGTTTGGACACAGAATCAGTGGAGAGACTGAGATGTCTGAAAGCCAAAAAAAATGAGAGGTAGAGGAAACATGAATATGAGATGCTGACTCTTTGCCAGAGTCATGGAGGTAATGGGGAAGGGAGTAACTGAACCCCAGAAGCAGTAAAGGCTAGTAAATTTCTTCCACAATTTATAGAGGGTGATAATTTTGATAGTGTTAGTCATATGTTTGATAGGGTATGTAAGCAGTATAATGTTGACCAAGGGCTCTGTGTACAGTTCCTGACCCCCTTACTCCATGGTAAATCTGTAACTACTATTTCTAAATTGTATGATATGGATTGCTTAAATTATAATACTGTTAAAAATTGTTTATTAGAGTGTTTTATGTTAACACCTGAAGCTTACAGAAAAAAGTTTTCTGAGCATAGACGCAAGGTAGATAAAAGTGTGTGGGAATATATTGCTGAGTTAAGGATTTATTTTCATAGGTGAGTGAGTGGGTGTCAGGTCACCACTTTTGAAGGTTTTGTAGACCTTTTGGTGAGGGAACAAGTCCTTAGCACTTTGCCTGAGGTCATGAGAAATCTGGTTGTCAGACAGAGAATGTAATGCTACAGGTGAGTTGGGGGGAAAGGGAGACATATACCCAGCAAGCAGGGCATCACCGCACAGGAAAGGGATACCCAGTGCTGCACATGGGTCAAAGGGAACCCATGGAGGGCAGCCCAGACAACCCAACAGAGTCTGCCAGTAGCAGGGGAAGCCACTAGTTCAGGTACATGGCCAGGATCAAAGGTTAAATGTTTTAAATGTAACCAGTGGGGCCATGTAGCATATAGATGTCCATGGAGACAAGGTGGGGAACAAAAGGTGGAAAAGCCAGTAAATGGGAATGGCAGAATGCTAGCAGTAAGTTGTATGCAGACAGCAAGGGTACCAAACTACCACAAGAGGTTATATCCTATGTTAGTAGATGGGAAACAGGCCACTGCTAAGAGAGGTGCAGCCTTTGACCCAACCATTGTAAAGCCTACAATGGTTAAAGAGGAGCACTACTTGCTTGGGCAGTCTACTCCAGTCAGAGCTTTAGGAGGGACCCCATTGCAAATACCTTTGGCTAGGGTTCACCTTGACTGGAAGGGTGGAAAAGGAAGAAAGCAAGTAGGTGTGTTTGAGGATATCCCTGCAGATGTGTCCTGGTAGGGAATGATTTTGATAATACAGTACCTTGTGTGCATGCAGTTGCATGCAGTCCAGGCTTGGAGACAAGCACGTGGGTCTGGTACCCTGGTGGGTTCCAGACAGACCGCACACTTGACTGGTGAGGTGGATACTTCAAAGAAGGAGCTGTCCTGTAGCAGTGAGACTGAAGGTGAGCCACAGCTGCTTGTGGGTACTGATGTTTTCTTGAACAGACTGACTGCAAGGGCAGAGGTGAGTGTTAGTACCCAGGTGGACAGTGAGTCACCACTGTCAGAGGATACCAGACATCCTGCAGAAGGAGAGCTGGGAAGGGTTACAAAGAGAGAGTTGAGACAGGCTCAGTTGTAATACCCTACATTACAAGCCTGAGGGAGGTTGTCAGGGAGGCACCTGATTCTCAAGGAAAGGGAGAATCTGTATACTGGGAAAAAAAGGGTTCCTGTATAGAGAGTGGATCCCTGAGGGAGGGTAGACGGTGAGATAATCCAACAGTTGGTAGTGCCCACAGTCTACCATCTGGCACTTCTAGCCATAGCCCATGACATCCCCTTTGCAGGTCATATGGGCTTGAAGCATACAAAGGGATGTATTATGAAGAACTTTTATTGGCCTGGGATTTCTAGAGATATAACAGGGTACTGCAGGAGCTATGAGCAGTTCCAAAAGGTAGGCAAGGCAAGAGACAAGGTCAAAGCTTCTTTAGTGCTTTTGCCTGTGATTGAGGAGATATTTCAGAGGGTAGTTATGGATATTGTGGGCCTCTGAGTACCCCAAGTTCCACAGGGAAGAAGTATATCCTAGTGGTAGTAGATTATGCTACCAGACACCTTGAGGCAGTGGCTCTGACCTCCATTGAGGTAGAAAACATTGCAAATGCGTTGTTAGAGATTTTCAGCTGGGTAAGTTTCCCAAAAGAAATACTGACTGACAGAGGTGCCAATTTCATGTCAGACCTGCTGTCTTGTCTGTGGAAGCACTGTGGCATGAAGTAACCATCAGACTAATGGTCTTGTGGAGAGGTTAAACTCTACACTAAATACCATGCTATAGGTATTTGCAGACCAGTTTAAGAGGGAGTGGAACAAATATTTGTCCCATATGTTGTCTCCAGGAATCCACAAGTTTTTCACCCTTTGAGTTGCTGTATGGTCATAGGGTTAGGGGATCTCCAGATTTGATTCATGGTGAGTGGGAGGGTGAGTGTGAATCCCACAAGAAGTCTGTTGTGGGATATCCTAAACCTCAGGACAAGGCACAGGGAACTCATGGGCTTGGCCCAGGAGAACCTGGTAGAAGTCCAACAGCAGAAAAATGTCTGGTATGACAGGAATGTTTGAACTAGGGAGTATGCTGTGAAGCAGCAGGTTATGGTTCTCATTCCTGTCAGACACAATAAGCTGCAGTCAGCTAAGGAGGGACCGTTCAAAGTGGTAAGGAAGGTCAGTGATGTTAACATGGGGAAACTGCTAGGCAGGAGGCATGGGCACAAATTGTACCATGTTAGCACCGTGAAACCTTACCATGATAGGGATGCCCTTGTGCTAAGTATTTGCAAAAGAAGGCAGAAAATGTTTGTGGGTTTATCTATGGCTACAAGGAGCCAGTCAGCAAAATCCCAAATTACTATGGTGGAGCATAGGATTGCAGGCATATAATATGACAGTGCAACACTGTACTGGGATCAACAATGCAAAGGCAGCTGTGATCTCAAAACAGGGAATGGGGTAATGCATTCCCAGATAGGCTCATCCCTCTCAAGCAATGTTTCTCAAGGGTCACTTGAAAAACTAGCTTGAGTCTCAGAGGGGGGAAGAAGTGTGACGAAAGGGGATATTGCCAGCCCAGCTATCTGGAATTTTGTAAATAATTATATGTCATTTGTGAATATCAACATGATTCATATAAGATGCTTGTTTTACAACTGTATTAGAACTGTATGCCATGTGTATATCAAACATGTTTGTTCAGATGTGAGTGTTGAAAAAGGTTTTTGCAAAGTGCTTGAAATGTATCCACATTGTGCCCTACTGAAATAGAACAGAAATGTACCTGCACTATTGCAGCTGTTTAAATATATATATTTTAACAGTGGAAACTAGAACACAGGAGGTTAACTTCAGTCCAGCAAACCTTCAGAAAAATAGCTAAAAGCAAATTACTTGATGGCAGCAAGAGACAGGATGTCTATACTAGGGAGCTCTATGTGCTGTCTTTAAGGAGAAATAGTTACTAGGTTTGTGATGCGGAGGGATGTAATTGTTTTATGACTTCCAGCATCTGCCAAAGATATGAGGTCTATGTATTTTCACAGGTAGATGCTAAACACTGCTAGCTTCCAGCAGTGGGGGTTTCATCTGGGATAGTCAGATGACAAGAAATGATGTCATTCTGCAAGATATCCCAGCAGTAATATTTGAGATATTAATTTGAAAGTTTGGAGAGAGACACAACATTCTGTATTCTGTCTTGGACCTGACAACAACAATAAGAACCGTTCATCACATCTGCCTTACTCTTAAGTAAGTTAGCTTGGGTATAGTAATTCTCTTTGATTCAGTCAGGAATATAGTGAAGCATAGTTTATATGTTTTTCTCTATTTATTGGAGACTGTCCAGCAATGTTGTTTTTAATACTTCCTGTGGTTTTGAATTCTGATTTCACTGTAAATATATACTGACTATTTTCTTGTTCTTTTATTAGTTATTAAATATATTTAAACCTTTCATTGTGACTGATCTTTGTGAGACATATTTAAATTTTGAGAGTACTTGCATATTTATTTGGTGACACTGTGGGCCACTCCTAATAGCCTTGCTCTTGGTCAAACTGCCATTTGTATTAATATTAATATTACACAGCAAGATTGGGCACCCTTTGTAAAAGGCCTTAAAACAGCTGATAAGAGTTGGCTAGTGGCAATGATAGCTACCTTATAGTCTGAACAAAAGGGGGCATAGCTAGTAAACATTTTCCAGCCTTTCCCAGGTGTGTGTGTGTGTGTGTGTGTGTGTGTGTGTGTGTGTGTGTGTGTGTGTGTGTGTGTGTGTGTTTGTGTGTGTGTGGAAATCAAACCTCAAAGTGTGTGTGTGTGTGTTAGCTACTTGGGCAGGGACATGAATCACTGGTTGGACAGAGAGGGTTCTGGAGGTCTTGGCATGGTCACTCAGCTTTGATCTCAACTGTATAGCTGTGCCACTGTGGGGAGTCTTATTGGGAATATGGAGAAAGAGGTAGAAACCAGCCCCACACTGACTGCAGTCTCTGTGTGCTCTTAAGGGAAATTGCACTTGATACAGAAAGCTGCATCTGGAAATACTGTGTGTGCACCTGTCATGCTCACAGTGTATGTCTTCCACTGTTGCCAGTTTTGAGGATTGAGGGTCCTTGATTACTGGTCCAGTGGTGGGTTGTCACAACTAATCTCTTGGTGGAGATGGTCTCACTGATCCTGACTTCTTGGGTCCTGTGAGCCAGCTAGCAAGCTAGTGAATTATGTAAGGGTTTACACTTAGCTCAGAAAACTTGTCAACAATGCCCGGTTGGAGTATTGTATCAAATGCCTTAGCTAGGTCAAAATATGCAGTATGTACTGTTTTACCCTTGTCCATTGTCTTGGTGACTGTCTCAAAGTATCCATCAAGTTAAGTATGCATGCCTTTACCTTAAAGCCAAATTGCTATAGGGTTCTGTGTCTGTAGGTTGCCTATGTCCTTATCATTTCTATGATAATTCAATCCATGGCTTCACATATTAGGCTTGTTAGACTGGTGGGTCTGAAGTTCCCTGGTTCAGGTGATGGTCCTCCCTTACAGAAGGGAATGACCATTGCAGTCCTCAGTTCACATGGAACATAGCCTATCACAAGGCTATAGTTGAAGAGTGTCTCAAATTGTTCTGATAGTCATGTTTTAGACTGTTCAGAAGGCAAGTGGGGATGTTGTCGGGATCCATGGAAATGGTTCTTGGCTTCAGCGAGAGCTGCAAGCTCCTGGTCCCTGCTGATATCTGGATGAAGTATGCTAGAAGGAATTTCAACTGTTGGAGCTGGGGGGGGGGGGGTTGGGGGAGTTTGAGTAGATTTTCAGCCAGTAGATTTACTATGTCAGCACACTTGTGTTACCTCTAAGGTTCCAGACATAGCTGAAGACCTTCTGATTGTCCTTAACCTTTGAGGCTATCCTGACCTCATAGTTGGCCTTGTTGGACTTAATTGGACCTGTTAGTTTCTTTAGTTGTATAAGAAAGCACATGACACTTGTCTTTAAGGGAGTTGCTTTTCCTGATTTTGGTTGTGAGTTTTCTTTTGCTATATACCCTGTTTAGGTGAAGATTCTATGAGTGGGGGTTGTTTTTAGAGTTTGCTTTGGGTTTATCTCTGGTAGGTATGGCAGCCTGTATGCAGCCATTCACATTTGTATAGTCACTGTGAATAATTATGCATAGGTAGCTCTGGTCTCAGTGTAGGGAGGACCCATGAATTTTGACAAACTGTCACTTAATAAGATGTAGTTTATCTTTGATTATACCATGACCCCCCCAAAACGTGCACGCTGATTGGCCAGCGTGCCCGTTGTAAATCGAGTTATACTAATGGAAAAAGGTCCGGTCGCCCGGACTTTTTTCCATTAGTATAACTTCGTTTAAACACTGTCTCGCTTTGTTAAATGGATTAAACATAGCGAGACAGCTTTAAAATAAGCAACGGAGATCCGTTGCTTATTTTAAAGCTGTCGCTATGTTAAACCCATTTAACATAGCGAGACAATGTTTTAAAGCAACAGAGAAAGCAAGATCTCCGTTGCTTTTTAGTGTCTCGCTATGTTAAATGAGTTTAACATAGCGAGACAGTTAAAATAAGCAACGGAGATGTCCGTTGCTTATTTTAAAACTGTCTCGCTATGTTAAACTCATTTAACATAGCGAGACTAAAAAGCAACGGAGATCTTGCTTTCTCCGTTGCTTTTGCCCACAACTCTGATGTACTGCGGCGCGCAGTACATCAGAACTACGCGATGCCAGACATCTGCGGAAGGGCAGTAAACAGGCATTATACTATGCCATTATTTAAGAAAAGTAACAGTTTCTTTTCTTAAATAATGTCATGGTATAATAGCAATAACCCACTTCTGGGTGTGGGTAATGCTAAATTTACCCACGGTTGGCTTTGTTTGGTCCCTCGGGCTTCGCCCTCGGGACCAAACCACGCCAACCGTGGGTAAATTTAGCATCACCCACACCCAGGCGTGGGTTATTGCTATAACAGTTCCTAACAGTTGCTGGTTTAGCTTGATTTTCTGGATTTATTTTTTTACTTCAAATGAGATAGCTTTGTGATCCAACCTTACAAGTGAGGAAGTGACAAGGGGGGGTGCAACTCTCTCTCATGTTGATGAGTACCAGATCCAGCAGGTTTGATCCCCTGGTTGGAGACTGCACTGTTTCAGGGTGTTTGTGGTAATGTCCAGGAAG
Source organism: Protopterus annectens (assembly GCF_019279795.1). Taxonomy (NCBI): domain Eukaryota; kingdom Metazoa; phylum Chordata; order Ceratodontiformes; family Protopteridae; genus Protopterus; species Protopterus annectens. The sequence goes on from NC_056730.1 coordinate 1,052,663,810, forward strand.
CATTGTGCCTGTCAGTTTGAGGGAGTGAATGTTTCCCAGTTTATAGAGGGGTAGTTGAAGTCACCCATGAATACAGTGTTTGGCTGGATGGTAAGCAAATCCAGTAGGTTTCAATAAGCCTCATAAGACTCTAGAGGCATAGATAGTGACCTTTAGCTAGCCATGATATGGTGAGGCATCTTACAATGGAGCAAATCCATGTGCAAGTCAGAGGTATCATCCTATTTAACCAACTTGGAGGTATAATTGTTTACATAGCTCAAAGCACCCCCATTTTGGGCCGCAGTCTGTGCTGTTGTTGGTCTAACTGTGTGGAAGGCACTTTCTGTGGCTTTCAATCAAGTCTCAGGCAAAGCACAGATGTCTACATTCTCCAGAGTGTGGAGGACTTGATGGACATGGAGTCTTTTGTCTAGGCTTCAAGCTCTGAGCAGTAACATTTTAAGGTTGTTTGTAGACTTTTCCCTAGGTTGGTAGTTTTGCCTTTTTGGAATTGCCTAAAAAGGCTCTAAGGGGGTGAATAAAGTTCTAGTCGGTATCTGAAATCCTGAGGGGATAGGGACAAGCCATCCCTGGCAATGCCACATGGTCTTTTGACCGTGTTGTCATATGCTCACAGATATCAGATCCCCATAAAATGACACCAGAAACTAAGCCAGTTATTAAAATAAATTTTATGTTCATACTGTGGCATCATCCTTGGTAAAGGTAGAACACAGCTCAAGGCAAGGCTCATGCCTAGCTGATGCATATTGCAAGACCTCCATTATGTCTCTTTTAATATAGTTCAATGAGGTATGCCTCAGATCATGTATACCCATATGGACTATGATAGAATCATATTTGTACATGAAGTGCAGTAACTTGAGTGCTTGCATGATATTTTGGATTCTATCTCCAGATAGGCAACTAACCCTTATTGTCTCCCTGTCCCGGTATATGAGGTATGTGTGTCGCACTGTGGAATTCCCAGTGTTCCCATTAGGTGGCTTTGGAGGCCTTTAAGGTTTGGGAATGTTCTTTTTAAGCACCACAGCATAAGACAACCTGTGTGTGTATGGTGAATGATATGTGGGAGGGATGTAGTACAGGTATTTTGACAACCTTTTTATGTGATATTTTTGTCTCTAAGGATGTCATGTATTTACATCTCTCATGTACCATGTTATCTTCTTTCATGTTTTCAGGCAACCAGCTGATCATTAGACAATTGCTACATTGCCTTAGGATGTTGATGCCTAAATCTACCAAGCTTGCCACATAGACATTTGAAAATTGCATATCCATGTTTGCTTATGTAATAGGCTTGGTTGTTTAGGATTAAGGATTAGGTTGTAACGGGAGGGGGGGGGGGGTCTCCTGTGGTAGTTTCTGGGGTTAAGGGCAGGATGTTATATGGTGCTAGGATATGGTAGTGCTATTTGATGCACAAGCTAGCAGCAGTGAGAAGAATTTAATTCTTTGTTATACCAGTACTCAAATGTTATCTGAATAGCAGGAAATGTGAAATTTAGGGGTAGGTTAAACTTGTTTAGTACTAGAATTATATGCTGTATATAAAATATTGATGGTGTTCAAGTTATAACTGAATGCACGTGTCTACACGTCAGTAAATTAATCTATATACTTTTAAAAGTTATTCTCGGCTCCACAAAGTCTGCTTTTCACTTTTTCCCTTAGAACTGATGTAGTTCTCATAATAAACACCCTATTCCTACTCTAAAGCCTGGCACTTTCTCACTAAAGCAATTATATAAGTCAGCACTAAAAAATTAAAAGCACTACACCCTCACAAACTCCCCTTGAGTACCTTGTTCCCCATTGGCCCTTTTCTTCAATTATAAAGGAATTCCCAATACTATTCTAGCATGTCCAAAGGTCAGTTGTCAATCTCCTCTCCGGTCCAGCTGGTGAATCTGGGAATCTTGAGGCAATGTTACAACTGCCTCATGTACACAGACAACCCTCTCCTCCTCCCAACAAATTCCAACACATGTGAGAGATGCAACCATATAGCCAAACTGGAGGCTAAGCTCTCTCAACTCAGTACTGGAGTAACCAGTCAGGAGGAGAAGGAAACCACACTCACTACAATTCCAGTCTCACATAGACCTACCACGACAGCAAACCAAACACATAAACACACAAAAACATACTTGAGGCTCTAAATAAAAATCTGCCTAAGCAGCAGAGACCTTCAAAGCAGACACCCAAGCAACCGCTACCCCAAAACAAAACACATGCAACACATAGCTCACAAAGCCAGTGTGCCGAACAGTCACAGCCCTTAAGGCTAAACAACACACCTGATACACTTATAATAGGTGACTCTGTCATCAGGCACACTGATGTCCCGCTCACCAGGCTGAACAAGGAGAAGGTCACGGTGAGCTGCCTGTCGGGCGCTAGGATCCGGCACATAACACAAGCACTCAGGTCACTCCAAGGCAAGTACAAATATGACTCAGTCATTGTCCATGCTGATGTGAATGACCTGAGACGTACCTCCCTGGACTACATGAAAAGAGACATAGAGGAGCTCTCTGAGCATGTAGCCCAGGCCGGTATGACCCTGACCTTGAGTAGCATCCTACCCTCACCAAGAATGATGCTACAATATGAAGACAAGATGATCAATTTCAACAATTGGCTTAAGTATTGGTGTCATTCAAAGGGGATCCAATGCCTGTCAGCCTGGGATGACATGCTCGAAAATCCATGATGCTTCGCTAGGGACGGCTTGCACCTGTCACCCCTGTGCTTTTGGATATGGACAAAGGCTCTTGCCACCCCCATAGTGCCTTTTTTAGGCAAGGCTCAAAAAACAAATCCACCTCCATAGGTATCACAAGGGATAAGAAACTAAGAGTAATGCTACTCAACGCCAGAAGTCTAAACCTCAAGATGCACGCACTCAAAACTCTCCTTAGCATGGAGAACATCGATATCTGTGCAGTAACAGAAACCTGGTTCAAGGCTCCCAAGAGCACCCCAGCACTACCAGGTTATACCTCATACCATGCTTTTCGGCTCCAAAACTTGGACCAAACCACAAAAGGAGGGGGAGTATCAATATTCCTCAAAGATACCCACACCTCCAGGTTGGTGGCACAGCATGAAGCATCAGAGACTATCCATGTGCAACTAACAGTGGGTAAAACTGCCTTCCAGTTTATAGCCTGCTACAGACCACCCTCCCAAACCCAGGAACCCCACTTGGCCTTAATGGAAAATATGAAGGTCTCTCCAAACACCATTATATTGGGTGACTTCAACTACCCAAACATAGGCTGGGAGCATTACTCTAGCTCCAACACCATAGCCCAAAGGTTCCTAGAATTTATAAACTCAAATGCTATGGAACAACTTGTTACCCCTCCCACAAGAGGGGAAAACATACTGGACCTGATCATCACCAACATGGGGGATCTATGCTCCAGACCAGAAGTGTATCCCTCACTGGTAAGATCAGACCATAAACTAATCTCACTGGATATTCACATCCCAACCCCACCCTCTGCCCAGAAAACCACAGTGAAAAACTTCTCTAAAGCAAATTTCACACTCCTCAAAACCGAGGTGGAATCCTTCAAAGCCCCCGGGCCTGTGGAAAATACGGCCCAGACCGCAGAATCCTTTATAAACGCATTCTATGAACACCTTCAGGAATGCATGGATCATGCAATCCCAAATAAAACCAAGACCCAATCCTCCAAAGGCAGGCGTCTTGTCTGGTGGACCCCAGCCATAAACAAACTATACAATAGAAGAAGGAAGCTACTACATGATAGAGCAAAATCCCAAAAAGGGAAGGCATCTCTGATCAGTATTAGCAAATAACTACGGGCACTCATAAAATTGTCTAAGGCCATCTTTGAGAGAAAAAATTGCACAGGAAACACTAAGGATAATCACAAGGCGTTCTTTAGTTATGTTAGGAACCTGGGTGGGAATTCCCAGATATGCTCAGAATTAGTCCAAAATGACAAAAAATACACCGAACCCACAGACATTGCCAACATCCTAGCTGACAGGTTCAGTGCAAACTTCTCCCTCCCTCCCCACCAAAAGGGCAAATATCTATCCAAGCAGAGTGCTGCCCCCCTGACATCTCAGATGCTCAGGTAAGAGCCGCCCTCTCCAAAGCAAAAAAACACAGCATCAATGGGACCAGATGGTGTCCCGGGCTGCGTCCTACATGAACTCCAAGAAGAGCTAAACCCAAACATAAAACTACTGTTCAGTCTCAGCTTTAATACAGGATATGTACCCAAAGAGTGGCGTACAGCAACAGTGGTCCCTCTCCACAAAGGTGGTGCCTCAACGGATCCTGGAAACTATCGCCCCATAAGCCTGACTAGCTTGGTCTGCAAAGCTATGGAAAGGATCATCATGGACCTCATAAATAAAGATATTGGGGACCTACAGACACTGGATCCTACCCAGTTCGGCTTTCTTAAGGGCAGATCCTGCCTCTTAAACCTGGTCGATTTCTTTGAAACAGTCACCAAGGCCATTGATGAGGGGAAGGTGGTTCACACAGCCTACCTGGACCTTGCAAAAGCCTTCGATACAATACCCCACTCGGGCATTATAGATAAGCTCACCAGCTTAAATATAAACCCCAATGTCACTAGATGGGTTGCAAACTGGCTCAAGGACAGAACCCACATGGTTAAAATTGCTGGAGCCATGTCAGACTCCAAACCATTTACAATTGGTGTCCCACAAGGCTCAGTCCTGGACCTCTCTTGTTCAGTATATATTTCTCGGAGGTACAGGCCAACACGGAAGGACTGTGGCTGACCAAGTTTGCAGATGACTGCAAACTAGGTGCCATAATTGACTCTCCAGCCGACACAAGCATCCTACAAAAGGGTCTCATAGAAACAGACAACTGGTGCCAGAGCCATGGCCTCAAGCTAAACGCCAAAAAGTGTATAGTCATCCCCTTTGGCAAAAACAAAGTGCCCACAAATTACCACATAGGTGGTAATCCATTAAGTATGGAAGAAGTAATTAGGGACCTGGGGACCCAAGTTGATAGCAATCTCTCATTTGAAAACCACATGGCCAAAGTGGTTAGAAAAACATTTTATATAGCCCACCTAATCATGAAGGGATTCACATCTAGATCAGGGGAGGTCATCGTGCCTCTTTACTCATCCCTCATCAGGCCCATAATTGAGTACAATACCCCTTTTGGGATGTACCTTACCAGACACCTGCAGCAACTGGAAAGACCCCAAAAGTACCTCATCAAGAGGATCAAAGGGCTCAAACAGATGCCATATGCTGCCTGGTTAAAGAAACTCCAGCTCTACTCAGTGGTATACCACCTGCTCAGAGGCGATCTGTGCCTGACATATAAAGCCATGTCCAACCTGGAATTAATGGACATGCTGCACCTCAGAAAATCCAAATCCCATTGAGCTACACGCTTGGGAGACTTGAACCTCAGCACTGAAATAAATAGGACATGCTGGAGGGACAGATTCATAACCCAGAGGCTCCCTTCACTCTGGAATAAAATCCCAGTCTAGGTTAGGCAGAGTCCCTCATTGACTCTCTTCAAGAGGAATCTTGATGAGTGGATGGGAGATCATAGGTTTACTCCGGGTATCACTTCTGTGTCACTGTTAGACAGAGACGCAGTATACTAACCTTGAAAAAGGGCATAGCAAAATTCATTTAAAATGGGTGGCGAAAGCCAAACACACTCTGGCTAGGCTTATAAATGCCCTAGGGCAGATAGCCTAGTATGAACCTATGAACCTATTTGATATTACATATTCCAACAATCATTCAAGAATTTGAAACAAAGTAAAACAAAACTATACACAAAATTCCATAACAAGAATTATATACACAAAACCATTAGTACTTTTCTAATAGATCATTAAATTTCTGCCAGGTTATGTATTGATGAGTTACTTTTCTTGTTCTCATTTTTATGGTCAGTAATTTATTTTTACAAACAGATTTGGCTACACAGATAAATTCACTAGTTAAAGAGAGAGTAGTTTTGCATTTCCTGTTTTTAGTTATAACTTTCCTAGCAATACCTAGAACAGACCAAAGAAGAGGTATTTCCAATACTGCAGTAACATCTGGGATTGGGGCATTGAACAAAATCAAGGAATCTGTAATAGTACAATGATGTGATCACAACAATGCTTGGCAAAAGCTTCTAAAATCAGTCCAGAAAGATGACATTCCCCTGGATTCAGCAAGCCGTGCACAGTGTGCAGGACTAGTGCAGGAGCTCCAGCAGGCAATATGACTGCCGTGTGATCCAGGAATAAGCTGTAGGGATGTGCATGAGTGCTCCTGCACTAGTCCTGCACGGACTCAGCCCCTGTATGAAAATTACTCCATTTGCAGGTGAAATCCATGCAAATGAGGTTAATTTGTGATTCAGGAAGCTGGAAGCCGGCCGTGCAGGACTAGTGTAATCTATAGAAATGTACTCGGCCAGTAACCGAGTACATTTCTGCAAACTACAAAAACGGGGCCATGACAGCTCCAAATAAAGGGTGGATATTATGTAGAAAGCATGCCATTGGCCAAATATATGGCCACTGGCATGAAAAACAGTTACAAAAATAAACAAAAATCAACTTTTATTTTTTTCTTTTTGCAGATCTCGGCTGTTTAAGCGTAGGGCAGTGGCGTGCAAATGGAATCAGGTGAAAAATAAAATAAAAACCCTAAAATAAGTATTATAACCAAAATCACTATTTTGCCATTATATTCACTGGCAGGCAGAAGACAACATGGCCAGTGAATAGTGATTGCTAAGGGGGGAGGCGCAGTGTGGGACCTGTAACTATGCATCAGCAGGCAGTCCTATGCAAATGAGGGAAATGATAATGAATCCCAGATTTCCCCTGCATACTAGTCAGCACCCAACAGTGTAAGAGCAGGGATACCTTGGTGCAAGCCTAGGAGTTAGCTGGCATCATAGGGGGGGTGTCAGGCATACTTTAAGTAGATTGGAGCCCTGTGGCTCTTGTTTTCCCTTAGCTTAGCAGAGCTAAGCAAGGGGGTGTGTCTAGGGGCTGCCTAGCACTCTTTACATTGCCTAGCAGGTGTGCGAGCCACGCATCGGGTTTTAAAGGAAAAAAAATGCAAACCAGGAAATAGCAGCTCTGTGCACATTTGAGCACTGTGTTTGTGCAGTGCATCCCTGGGCTTAAACAGGAAGGGAATGGGAAAGGAAAACAGCAGTAGGAAAGTAATCTAGGAGAAGTAGCATAGCTGGCAGGTGAAATGTATCAGAATCAGCCAATTATACAGGCAGCAGACCAGCCCAGAACACTACTATAAACTATGCAAACACCTTTCCCTCTGGTTTTTCCCACATACTCAACACCACCGGTGTATACAAGCAGGGGAAATGTAACAAACAAATACAACAAAATGATAGGGGCTGCAATAGCTATCATACATCCACATGTGGAAGAGGCTGAGGGTGGTGAGGATGAGAAAGCTGTTGACCCACCCACAGTGAGGAGACAGAAAACAGTGTACAGATCCAGGATAACCTGCCAAGGCTACATGAGCTGGAGATAGTGGAGTGCTATAAGGTAGACAGGGACCTCTTACAGCAAATTGTTGAGCTGTGCCGGCCACACCTCACACACAGAACTAACAGAGGGGAACCGATCCCAGTGGATACCAAGGTATGTCTAGGCCTAAGAATACTAGCTACAGGTACCTTCCAAAGGCCAAGTGGGAATATCATGGGGATTTCACAGGCATCAGCATCCAGAGTACTCCACCAGTTCCTGGATGCCATGTCAGCACATGCCGGTGACCATGTATATTTCCCGAACACACCTGAGCCGTTGGCCAGCAATATACATCTCTTCCACCAAATAGCAGAATAACCTGAGGTAGTGGGTGCTATAGACTGCATGCACATATGCATCAAAGCACCACATGATGAGTGGGGTAGGGTCTACATCAACCGCAAGGGCTTCCCCTCCATCAACTGCCAGGTCATGTGCAATGCCCAGGGCATTATAATCAATGTGTGTGCTGGCTGCCCTGGAAGCTATCACAATTTCCACATCTGGCATCTGATGCAGCTGTACTACAGATTTGCCAATGGGGACATCCCTTATGGTCACCTAGTGGGGGATGCTGGTTACTCACTGGAGCCATGGCTGATGACACCCATCAGAAATGCACACACAACCAAACAAGAACTCCATAATGAGGCACATGCACAGACCAGAGTTGTAATAGAGCATGTGTTTGGGATGCTCAAGTCATGGTTCCAGTGCCTGGACACATCTGGTGGAGCCTTGCAGTACTCCCCAGCTACATGTACTCAAATTGTCATCGTATGTGCCATGCTACACAATATGATCCTGTGGAAACAGCTGCAACAGGAACAGCATGGGGCAGGGCCACACAGCCCCCCACCATTGCCAGGGCCTGCACAGACACAGAGTGACTCGGAGGAGGAACAACCTGAGCCTGCCCCAATAGTCAGAAGGAGGCATGCCCAGTATGCCCTGGCCTTGACAAAGAGGCAACACGTAGCACATACACTGATTCAGGAGGGACCCAGGGGAATGACACCACTCTCTGACTCGCACATATGCCAAATATGACAGTACCTGTGCTCAACCATGTATAGAGAGTGTACAATGTGCATCCGACATAGGCACCCCTCCAGCACCATCCTCAATACTGGCACACCCACGAGGTAAGTCACTCTCCTTACCAATTGCCGAATGGAGTAGTATGTGTTGTTACCTGTATCTATGGTATGGATGTGAGCATGCAAGGGGACTGCATGGCTGAATGGGATGCCAGCAGATAGTAGACACCTAAAGTGGCAGCATGACATGTGTAACAAATACTGGTGTCACCATAGTAGCCAGTACTACACATGGTGACAAAACCCACTGCAGGAAATGTGCTGGGTCACATGTGTGTCCATATGACACACACATGCCAGTCATGGAGGTTCACATACCCAACAACAGTGTCAGTCAGCAGGACAGGTGTAGACAAACACAAACAAAAGCTGTGCTAAGGCCTCTGAATGATGCCTATGGGTAACCTCCCCTCCCAGAACTACACAGACAGACTACATCAGGTCAGGCAGTGGGATGTTAGTTCGTAAGAGTAGGAAGTCAGAAACTGATATGTAGGTCAATCAAACCTAAGATCTGTAGTACACTGATATGCCTCTAGTCAGCATGATAGGTTAGAATACAGAACAAAATGGAGTACCTGACATACCAGTACAGTCATAGCAAATGTATACAAGTGTCAGGTGTGCCCCCCCCAATCCTAAGTAGAAATGTAGAACCAGTCAGTTGTGCCCCCAATCCTGTGTAGTAATGTAGAAACAGCCAGGTGTGTCCCCCCAATCCTGTGTAGAAATGCAGAAACAGTCAGGTATGCCCCCTCCCCCACTCCTGTGTAGAAATGTAGTAACAGTCAGGTGTGCCCCCCTCATCCAATCCTGTGTAGAAATGTAGAATCAGTCAGGTGTTCCCACCCCAAACCTATGTAGAAATGTAGTAACAGTCAGGTGTGCTCCCCCAATCCTATTTAGAAATGTAGTAACAGTCTGGTGTGCCCCCCCCCATCCGATGTACACACGTAACAGTCAGGTGTCCCCCCTCCACATCCTATGTAGAAATGTAGTAGCAGTCAGGTGTTCCCCCCCTCCAGTCCAATGTAGGCATGTAGTAACATGTATGTGTAGGTATAATACCAGTGGAGCACAGATGACCTGAGATGGTCAAGGTAGCAGGATAGATTGTAGCATTTGTACAATATGCAGGTATGGGTGTGTTAGGTTGGTGTGTGTTTCATATTGTGTAAGAGTGGGCAGTATGTATGCATGTTGAGGTTTGACCTGGTGGCCATTGCCCACTACTGCTGATGACAGGGCCAAGTCCTCACAACTGCTGTGCCAAAGACAATTCCCCCCACTATAACACATGCTAGCAGTAAGCCATTGTAAATGCATGGGAGTAATATGTTTCACCATCGGAAAGATGGACATGGCATGACTGTTGGGCAAGATATACAAGCAGTACACAGGGAAAAGTATCCCAGACATACAGTATATAATGTGTTACCGTGAAATGGACACACCCTTGGAATTGTACATACAGGTATGCATCTCATTATCTGGGCTTGTAGTAGGAAATGCCGATGTCGTCTGGCTGAACACATTTAGATCTGGGCTTGTAGTAGGAAATGCCGATGTCGTCTGGCTGAACACATTTAGATCACAAAGGTGATAGGACTGATGTATTGGGATGTCCCTGCACAAGCCAGCATAATTGGAATGCCCCATGCATATCTGTGAGTCAGATGCAAGTAGTGTTTATAGCACACATGCACCCAGCTCACCCAAACACCACCCACCCCTACCACTCTGGTCATATGCCTGCTGTTGTGAATGGGTACAATATGACCCTCACCTGTGTATGGCAATAGCGAAAGAATATGGCATGCAGTGCAGGTGTCCCATGCAGGTGTGTCCCTAGCTATAAGTAGCACCCTGCCAGCATCCAGCATCCACACTACCTGATCAATACTGATATTGGCATGAACATCTAGCACACCTACCCTGTCACCCCAGGGAAATATACTGTTTGGCAGTCTGGGTCTGTAGGACTGACTGAATCCAATGGCCTGCTACAGCTGGCCTGCATCATCAACAAATGGCCTACAGGCCTCTGCAAAAGGCCTGCGTCTCACCCGTACTGCCAATGTATGTTATGTCATGGACACCCAAATATCACACACTCCACATAGGCCCTATGCAAGGCCATGTGGACAAGCTACAGTAACATGTCCACCATGTCCTACTGCATCAACTGTGGGCCAACACCAAAACACAGCTGTGATGAGGTGATAACTATAGGGTCTTTATTAGAGAATGTATGCATAATGTATGGAAGAGGATAGAATAATAGGAGGGGGTGGGAGCATGGAATAGGCAAGGTCCGACACACAGCTGTGTGCACATATTATCCATGGATGCAAATACAAAAATGGGTGGCTGCAAACCTGCCCATACACCACAATAGGGGTACTGTCCTGACTTATGACCCCTGCATCTGGGTAACCTGTGTGAAACTGTACAGCTGTGAGGTATCGCCACAGCAAGATTAGGCCATACTGTCACGTTGATGGATGTACACGTATGGGATCCTCTGCCAGCACTGCACCAAGGTGCTGAACTGGATACACAGACCCAGCAGCAAGTGTCTGCAGCTCCCCCTCCAGAATGGCAATACTGTCCATGAATATGTCAGCGTTGACCACAATACTGGACACAGCTGCATTCACCCTGTGTTCCCTAGGACATCACTATGAGCAAAAATGTCCACCTGATACTACTTGAGGACATACACATCATAGTGTATAACAGTACACATGTCTGAATATCTCTACTAACACCAGTACCATGTAGCAGACACAGCACAAACACAATCACCTACAGTACACACTATCCCTTGCACAGTTTGACTCTATATTGCCAACTGATCTACAGATATCCTGCAAAAACAGTTTGCTACCTGTAGGTGTAGTACACAAAGGTCTGCAATGGAGTACAAACTACCTGGAATGGATCCACACATTCAATACAAAAGGGCATACTGGGCATGCTCACACACAAACAAATGAAAGCCATGTCTGCCAACAACAGTGGACCATACATATCTGACAGTTGCAGATGTTAGTGCATACTCTCCTCAGTATGCACCAGTCATGTTTTACACACACACATTGGATAGGAATACACACATATATCCAAGGACAACACACTATAATATGCAAAAGTAGACATACATAGATGTGTGGAAGAGAGTGGCAGTGACAAAGAGCCTTCCAACATGAGGCTTGTTACACCCAGCACACAGCCAAATTGCTACAACCACATGATCTGTAAATGTCGCTCACTGTAGAAATTAGCCACTGGTATCCCTCAGCATTACAGAAACAGAGGTGCAAGTGCTAGCTGTGCAACATGACTATACAAGGCAGTAGTCATCTAGCAGTTGTATACAAGAACCTGCAGAATATAAACCTGCGTGTTCCTGAGTGTGGTGTGTCTACCTCTAGATGGATGGGTTATGGCCCATGCACACACACTGCCTTCCCCCATAGCCTTACTATGGCAAGCCTGCTGATGTCATTCACTTTGAAATGCACCTTTGGGAAAAGCGTAGCCAAGTAATCTCCATGACCTGTCCTATGAATGTGTAATACTGTAGTGTGATAAACTAGTTAGGTAGGAGTTCTAATCCTAGACATAGCAACTGTGTGTGTGTGTGTGTGTGTGTGTGTGTGTGTGTGTGTGTGTGTGTGTGTGTGGGTGTGTGTGGGTGTGTGTGGGTGTGTGTGTGTGTGTGTGTGTGTGTGTGTGTGTGTCTGTGTAAGGAGCAATGCCTTTTAGGCTAGTAACACTCACTACAATTCAAATCCCCTACTTTGGTAAGGCTGCTGATGTCATTCACAGTGAAATACACCTTTGGGAAATGAGTAGCCCAGTAATCTCTGTGGCGTCCTATAACTGTGTAATGCTGTAGTGTGATAAACTAGTTAGGTAGGAGTATTAATCCCAGACATGGCAACTGTGTTTGTGTGTGTGTGTGTCTCTGTCTGTGTAGGGAACAATGCCATTTAAGCAAGTCACACTCACTACAATTCAAATGCCCTACTTTGGCAAGGCTGCTGATGTCATTCAGTGTGAAATACACCTTTGGGAAAGAAGTAGGCCAGTAATCTCCACAGCGCATCCTATCACTGCAGAATGCTGTAGTGTGATAAACTAGTTAGGTAGGAGTTCTAATCCCAGACATGGCAACTATGTTTATTATTTGTGTGTGTGTGTGTGTCTCTGTCTGTGTAGGGAGCAATGCTTTTTAGGCTAATCACACTCACTACAATTAAAATGTCCTACTTTGACAAGGCTGCTGATGTCATTCACTGTGAAATACACCTTTTGAAAAGGAATAGCTCAGTAATCTCTGTGGTGCATCCTATAACAGTGTAATGCTGTAGTGTGACATAGTACTTGGGTAGAGGTTCTATTCCCACCCATGGCAAGTGTGGATGCTTGTATGTGTGTTTCTTTGTCTATGTAGGGAGCAATGCTTTTTAGGCTAGTCACACTCACTACAATTCAAATGCCCTACTTTGGCAAGCCTGCTGATGCCATACACTGTGAAATATACCTTTGGTAAAGGAGTAACCAAGTAATCTCTGTGGTGCGTCCTATAACTGGGTAATCCTGTCGTGTAATAAACTAGTTAGGCAGGAGTTCTAATCCCAGACATTGCAACTATGTGTGTGCATTTCTGTGTGTGTGTGTGTGTGTGTGTGTGTGTGTGTGTGTGTGTGTGTGTGTGTGTGTGTGTGTATGTGTGTGTGTGTGTGTGTGTGTGTCTCTGTGTGTGTGTAGGAAGCAAAGCATTTTAGGCTAGTCACACTCACTACAATTCAAATGCCCTACTTTGGCAAGGCTGCTGATGTCATTCACTGTGAAATACAACTTTGGGAAAAGAATAGCCCAATAATCTCCATGGTGAGTCCTATAACAGCATACTTCTGTAGCGTGATAAACTAGCTAGGTAGGAGTTCTAATCCCAGACATAGCTACTGTGTGTGTGTGTGTGTGTGTGTGTCTCTGTTGTGTAAGGAGCAATTCTTTTTAGGCTAGTCACACTCACTACAATTCAAATGCCCTACTTTGGCTAGGCTGCTGATGTCATTCACTGTGAAATACACCTTTTGGAAAAGAGTAGCCCTGTAATCAACATGGTGCATCCTATAGCAGTGTAATCCTGTAGTGTTATATTGTACATTGGTAGGGGTTCTATTCCCACACATATCAAGTGTGGATGCATGTCTGTTTCTTTGTCTGTGTAGGGAGCAACGCTTTTTAGGCTAGTCACATGCACTACAATTGAAATGCCCTACTTTGGCAAGCCTGCTGATGTCATTCACTGTGAAATACACCTTTGGGAAAGGAGTAGCCCAGTAATCTCCATGGCATGTCCTATAATTGTGTAATGCTGTAGTGTGATAAACTAGTTAGGTAGGCATTCTAATCCCAGACATGGCAACTGTGTGTGTGTGTCTGTGTTTGTCATTCGTATCCTGTGTGGAGGTAGCTGTGTGTGTGTAACAACTGGATTCATTGTGGAGTAGGTTTGGAAAATTTCTTATATGGTGGCCCTATTATATGTCACGATGTCCTCCTTACATGGATAACAGATGTGAAATACCCGAGAGGCTGGTGTGGCAATCCATACCCCTACATGTGACATCAAGGCCTATCAAACAAAGTTAGCAACCCTTGTATTACATAGAGAACTCTCTCAACCCATGTCTCATACACAAACACACTTGCCTAGGCAACAACTGGTATGTTGTTAGTACACTGCATATTGCCCACAGATAGTAACCATGGTGTGATTGCAGTGGACTGTGGAGGGCATGGCACCCTGTCCATCAGTACAATAGGCACGTACATGCAGTGTGCCTTCACTATGCTCCCCACTGGACTCCTGCAACACCTGTGGTGCCATCAAATGTGACCCATAAAGGACATACCATGCCTTAAACACATGCCCTGTATGGACAGATGCCACTGACACCAGGGAATACCTGTATCATGCTATCAATGTAGGTGCAGGGTCAGTCTGCTGTCCATTACCAGTTCCCAGCACATGAGGCCAGGACAGGCACATCTGATGATAACAATCTGTGTACACAACATGGGCCAGACACCCCAGGTACAGTTCCACATGTCACTGTACATGTATGTGGGATGTGTACACATCCCAGACAGCATCCATGTCATGGACTAAAGAACACATACATGGCAAGCATTGCACAGCAATGGCCACACACAATAGTTACCCAGGTGACTGGATGGTGAATACAATACCCACCTGTGTGGGCCAATCCAGACACTACACCCCTGAGCCACACTGCAGACCATTGTCATGTGGCCTGATGCCAAGGAATACCCTTCACCTAACCTTGTATAGCCTTCTGGCACAGTCAACCACTACACACCCATGAAGCAATGCATGCATGCATGTCAGTACTGTCACTTTGTATCTGTGTGTGTGGTGTATGATGCTTTTGACCACATTCACACTCACTACAACTCCCACTGGCATACAGAAGCATGCTGTCTGATGTCAGATACCTTCACATACCCTTTGCCCATATAACCTCTGGATAACCCCAGTGGTGCATGTGATACCTGCACATTACTGTATTGTGGCAAATTAACTAGTTAGGGAGTGTATTCCTGACCTTGTCAAGTGTATCAATGTGTGTGAGTCCCTGAGAGAGTGTGGCTGTGTTGACACTGACACCTGTTCATGTGGACAGGCACGTGTACTACACCTACTGTATCGCTACCATATCACTGTTGCAGATGCCACTCACCATCATATACGTTTGGCCAACTCCTCAACATGTAAGCTATGTGGAGCATGCAATAACTACATAGACATGTGATAGCAATACATAGTCAGTCAGGGGTTTGAAACCCTGTACTGGTAGGTGTGTGACAAAAAGATGCTTAGATTTTACTCTCCCATCCCCTCCCTGACTTACTTTTTCTCTGTGTGTCTCTCTCACTCCTGCTCTGGTGGATGTGGAGAACTACACCTGCATTACTTAGGCAGCAGCTTGTGTTTTGAAAGTGGTGCTCATGATCAGCTGATGGCCTCTGCATGAATTGTAGCCCTCCTCCAGCTGATTGCATGTGGAACAGCTGTGGTAACATTCCCATAGCTTATCGCATGGAAACACACTCCAATATTTAGGAACATTATGTTGCTGTTTGGCTTTTCATTCACTGTGAGCAGGACCTAGATCTGGTGTTTGGCAAACAGCATCACAGATAGATTTGGGATTTACCTCTAACAACATACACTTTGGAAACAGGCCAACACACAGGAGGGGGGTGTGCCTGACATGACTACAGAATGAAAGTGTTGCTATTCTGCAGGGTGTGTGGGGGGTCCCCTACGAAATCCTGAATGCACAGAATCCCAACGCCCAAAATACCGAGATGAAAAGCCCGAAACCCCACATTACCGAAAGGCCAGAAGCGTAAAATTCAAAATCCTGATGTTAAGGGATTTTGAGTTAGCGCTTCTGGTGTTGCGGTTCAGTTTTGTGTGTGTGTGTGTGTGTGTGTGTGTGTGTGTGTGTGTGTGTGTGTGTGTGTGTGTGTGTGTGTGTGTGTGTGTGTGAGGGACTGTAATGTGTGGGTGTGAGTTTGCCTTGTGTATATGTTTGTGCAATCTCGGAGTTAGAATAATAAATTAGGGAGTGTGGGGGGCTTATCGTTAGTGTAGGGTGGTTTGTTTGGTTATGGGGGAGGGTGTGTGTATGTTTGTGTGTGTGCTGTATGTATGTATTAGTTTCACGATTTTGAATTTCGTGCTTTCAACGTTTCAGTAATGTGGGGTTTTGGGCTTTTCATCTCGGTATTTTGGGTGTCAGGATACTGTGCGTTTGGGATTTCGTAGGGGACCAGTGTGTGGATATGGCTGGTCTACATGTTTTAATATCTGTCATGACAGTGCTATGTTTTTGGGGAACCCCCATCTGTACGGTCATCTGCAGATTGGGCAGTGTGTGGTGCCTTTTGTTTCTTGTGTTACTCACAGAACACCTATCTGAGAACTGCAGAAGCATAGTGTGAGGATTGCAGTCAGTACATGGTGACAGCCATGAGAGTTACTGACTTCATATCCCTCATAGGACATATGTCACAACAAACTCTGTTACAACAGTAAATGTATGAGGTTATCACAGCAACATGTCAATATTGGCACTGTGCTTGTGCCTCCAGCCACAACTCTGTCAATCTTTGTACATATGTCATGCAGTAAGAGGTGCATATGTTCTGTACACCATTATTTATTGACATCATATCTGATAACAAGCCAGTGAGATATCAGACTGCTACACATGTTATGTATATTAGGGGGTTATATATGAGAACATAACCTGGGCCTTCTGTGGTTGTGTGTACAGTACTAAGGTCTGTGTACTTATGGTGATTGTCGACAGTGTGTGTATTGCGAATATGTACCTTGGCCTGTGTACAGAATGTGGTAGATGCCACACACATGCACATGTCCCATACCAAAGACAGGCATTGGACCACACTGTGTAGTGCCCCAGTATATGTAGGGTTATTGCGTGAGTGCCACATATGCGGATGGTGTTGATCTGACAGTCCATATACTGTAATATTAAGCTAGCATACCATATGTGGCTGTGGCTGTGTTCACATTGGTTGTGGGTATGCACTTTCATACAGGTGTCTGTTACTCTGTGCTGTGAGATACCTGTAGAGCCTGCTATACTTGCAGGTACATGTGTATTCCCCTAAAATACATGTAGGCCAGTGTTGTGGCAGTCTGCCTGTAGCTTGCAGAGTGCTTTGTTACATGCCTAGCAGCTTAGTGTACTTACCCAGTGTGATGTTATGTCCAGATATTTGCCAGATGTACTGCTGCTGGGCCACCATAACTGTCATGTATTTCTGACAAAGCAGCGGGATGCTGTACAGATGTATGTCACTAACTAGTGAGTAGTATGTGGCCATGTGACATCTGCACCAGCGGTTATTATGTGTCAGGACAGACAGGAGTGTGTGAATGCATAACCTATGGGGCCATATGTATTCCAGTATTTACGTGATATACCCATCTAGATGGCTGTTAACATCCACATTGTCAGGCTTGGTCCACATGTCTTGCACTAAGGGGTTTTGTGTACACATTTGGACTGACCAGAGTGTGTCAGGCTGTCCATATTTATTGGCCATATCTCTGCTGTAGTCCACAGGATCATTACTCTGCTAGCCGTGGTACTGTACTATGATGTCCTTAGGATGTCTGTCAGTAGCCAATGGCGCACATGTTAAAGGCAGATGTGACCTCCCACACACAACGTCTGTTAAGACAACCCCTATTACAGTAGCAACAGTCTACATATATACCTGCAATACATATCTGACATCCCCTTGCACTAAGAGGTTGGGACTATTGGGGCTGAGGTAGGATTCCACTCCATGTTCTGGACATATGGTGAACATATATGTATATATAATTATCCATATATCTATATAGATATATACACATACTGGATGGTGCAGTGGTACAACGGTAGCATTGTCGCCTCACAGCAAGAGGTTCTCTGGTTTGATTCCTGGCTGGGGTGCCTTCTGTGTGGAGTCTGCATGTCCTCCCTGCATTTGTGTGTGTTTCCTCTGGGTGCTCCGGTTTCCTTCCACGTTACAAAGACATGCATCTGGAGTATTTCTCCCCAGGCCTCTGCTGAAAATTGGCTTGTTCCAAGTCAGAATTTCCCGGTTAACAAATGTTAAATAAATAAATAAAAAATATCAACATACATAGATGGATATATAGATATATAGATATATATATATATATATATATATATATATATATATATATATATATGTATATATATATATATATATATATATATATATATATATACATATATATAAACACTCAAATATATACGCATCAATATATGTCTACGCATATATAGATACATATGCACATATACTTATGGATCTCTACATATATATTGACAGTAATAGGTATATCAGAATAGATATGTATGCACATATAGATATAGATATCTACGTATATATCTACATAAATAGGCATATCTGTACACATAGGATGTGCACATATATAAATATATATAAATATATATATATATATATATATATATATATATATATATATATATATATATATCCAGCAAGATCTACACATGGCCATATATATGATGCACTATACAGATGATGTACATGTAGACATATATCAACATAGGTATATGTATATATCCATATCCTTGTCATGTGTAAACATCACGGTTGTGTATACCTTCTCAGATGTATCTCACCGTATGTAGCTGATATGTGCACATTATGATTAAACAACATATGTGATGCAACAGTCATATTAATAACAAGTACTACACAATTGTGGAAGTAAAGACATTTGTTCAATACTAATTGACAGATTTATTGGAAAAACAACAACTATCTTCACTGTGGTTATGGTGTAGTGGTTAAGTGTTGTGACTATAGTGTACAGTGTCCTGGGTGCAAGGGCTGTTCATTTTGTTGCTGGGCAGAACAAGGACTGTCAGATACAGAGTGGTTAAGGCAGTTTTGAGCAGCTTTAAGTGCGTTTGTGTGGGTTTGCGTGAAGATAAGCAGTGCTAAGCTACGGGCAAACATACGTGCGCTTACACAGTGTAGGCTTCGCTTAACAGTGCACAAATCAGCTTAGCTGTTATATCAGAGCAATGTTGATACCTGCTAAGCATGGCTTAGCCCAGATAACCAGTTCACACCACACAGTCCGATAACATAGCAGGGTAATGACATCTGCAATAAGTGTATGTAATACCATGTACGATACATGTGCCTATGTGCTGCCATTACAGTAGCAAGGGGTGTGAGTGTCATGTCTGGGACACACAAGTATATGAGGCCTATACAGCACTGTTATCCATGTGAATGTGTTACATACAGGGGTAGTAGCCCAGGGTATGTGCTCTCACACTGGCATGTAGTGTATCATGGCAGTACTACTGTTGACAGTGCTTTCCCAGTCAAGAGTAGAGTGCAAAATGTAGTACTGACAACAGGCACACCTGCAGGCAAAGCTGGACTCTGAGGCCTCCCTGTTGTATCCCTGGTGTGTGAGCTGTGCCACAGTATATAACCCCTAATGGATAATGTTCCGACATGTGGAATGTAACTGTAGACTACAGTCTGTACAGCACAGGTTAGTGAGGGCTTCCAACATGTAGTTATGGCATACATATTGTTGTCAAACATCTATTTGTCAACACATTCATCCTACTGCACAGCTACTTGCCAAGCTGATGACTGTCAGTCCCTGTACAGATGTGTAGATGTCAGGTATCCAGCTGGGATATGTACAGGCAACCTATGCTTGATTGACACTGACATGTCTGCCCAGCTGTGTAAGAACTGGCACATATAGGAGACAATACCTTGTATGCACAACATGCCATGGGTACCTCCATTACACTACCACAGTCAACAGAACATGCTTGGGTACAGGTCTCTATCACAGACGCTAACCATGTGTTGTAATACATGTTGCATACATGTCAACTTGATCACTTCAGTTGCCATATGCAGGAGGCACCCAGAGGACTGGCTGATGCATGTCACTCTCACCCTGAGAGTCACCACAATGGTGTCTGTCAAGAGATTGCCTGCTGCCACATGGCAGATGGCAGGATACCACTGTACACAGCTATGACGACATGCAGCGATGCACCCCAGTACTAACACATATGTATGTGTGCATTACTGAGTATAGCAGTGTCTGTGTTAGCACACCTGCACTTGGGAATTCCATGAGGGCCTTCACAACCACCGCAACACCCATTTCCATAGTCAGTTGTGGCTGCTACTGTATGGGAAATTACAATGTACCCTGTTACTCACCTCACCCTACCGGCTACACAAGCCTTGCAGTACCAGCACAGCAGTGTAGTACAAATGGGACAATAGGCATGAGATACCCATTGAGTTCTGGCAAGTGTGTGTATGTGTGCATGTCCATATATCTGTAGGGTACAACATTCTGAGGCCACATACTTCTATTACAATGCCCATTGCCACACAGTATCACAGATAGTGTTGTTGCTGCCCATAGGTGAGGCATGACAATGCAGCACCCTACTATGCCTGTGGCATGTACATTAAATGCATATCCCTGTAGTACCACTGTTGTGATATACAATGGGGTGTATCGCGGCCATGGGCAATGTATGCAGGTGAGTATGTCAGAGTGTAATCATGGGTATCAGGGAGTACAATATCCACTGGGGGATGTGGGGCATGTGTACACTGTCATTGCACCATGGTATACCCTGTATATGTCTCATTTACCACTTTATGGTTACCACTTTCACCATCAATCATACAGGTAACTGATGCCACAATCCAGCCCAGTTATGCATGTGCTGTGTGCAGCCTACCTGTAACACATTGGAAACACGGACAACTTAGGTAGCAGTGATAGATCCAGGTCTCTCGGATGTGTTTCTGCCTGTTATGTGTCTGTTAATGTGTATATGAACATATGTCACACTATGTATTGTCCATATACACCCATTACATCCCCAATTAGCATACTGTACATGTCTAGGGATGTTCTGCATGTAACATGTAACCTGAAACATACCTCACCCTAAACACTGTGTGGTTGTCTGCAATGAAAGCCACACACTTCAGAAGCACTACATACCTAGGTAGGGGTCTAGTCCCAGTGTTGCCAAGTAAGAGTGTGCATGTATGTGGATGGGTTTACATCAGGTTGCAGATTATATACATCCCAGCGGGTCACCTGTCCATGTGGCACAAGTAATAACTGTTATACAAACCTGTGACATGTGTTCAACTGTACCCCAGATATGTCACAGCCATGGTGTCACCACAGTACCATACCCTTTGTGGAATATGACTGCAGACCACCCTCCTGCTGACACATGTGCACTACAACACAAATGGATAACATTATGGAGACCACAATCAACCAGTGTTACTAACAGCTATAATGCATCATTGCTGAATGGCTACACTATGTGACATGTATGCATTAAACTTTACTCCTGACAACATGTTACACTGCTGTACTTTGGTACACTGTAGTACAGTCACCACATGCATCAGAACCATATTAGCCATTCCCTGAATCGATGTTATAGGTGACAGGGATGTGGCACAGGTATTGTATGCACAGGGTGTGTTGTTGGTTTGCCAGAAGCTGAGGGTGGTCCGTATATTTGACACAATGTGTGTGTGGGTGAGGGGTGTAATGAGGTGAACTGGGAGTGGTGATGTGGTGTGTGTAGGTATGGGGTTGCCCTAGGTGTGTTTGTATAGTGTATGGATATGCATGCACACAGTTCTGCTATGTGGCTGCCCTACACAGGTGTTTATGGACAGCTGCAAACCATACCTGGAAGGGTGTACAGTTCACTGCCTCTGGCCATGGGCAGGGGGACTGTGCCTGCTAGGGGTTCCATGGGCATGTCCAGGTACAGACCTTGATGGGCTACTCTCCCATGATGATGACAGATGTCCGCTGGAGCCAAGTCCCTCCTGGGACTGGCCATAACCACATGCTTGTGGCCTGCTGTGGGATGGTGTGGACAGAGCCCCCCCCCCCGGCAGTTCCTGAGCTGGTACTGCCACTATGGGAGCTCCTTGGTGTCCTAGCATGTCCACATTGACTGCCAGCTGTTGGTGTTGCTGGCCTATGTCCACACAGCCATCGCCGCACCCCCACCACATGTTCAAGCATGGGCAAACCACAGTCAATGAGGGCCATCATCTCATCATACCATCTATCCATGAGCTCGGTATAAACACAGATGGCACCAGACAGTTCACAGAAGTTGTCGCTTGCAGATGTGAAAGCATCCCTCTGCAGCCTCAGGCCCTGTCTGGTGTAACATTCCATATGTGCCTGCACCACCATGACAGTCTGAAACATGCACTTGGTGGCACCAGTTGTGGTACATCTGCCAGGGGCATGATGACCTGTGGCCCTACCAAGAGCACCTTGGGACATCTGCCTATGTGGTGCCCTGCCAGGCATCTGGCTATGCCTGCTGTGACCAGACACAGTAGGTATGGTTACCACACTCTTCTGTGCACTGCCACCAAATGCCAGCTGTCCTTCCACTATGGCCACTGGCGATGGGGTATGTATAGGCACTGAAACTGTGTGCGAAGTTGGGGTGGCTAAAAGTGGGATGTCAAATGATGGTGCTGTTTTGGCCCCTGACAACCCCACCTGTGCCTCAACAGTACTATCATCATCTTCAGTGTCTGTATGGACACCAACATCAGATTGCATGCAGGAGAGACCCTGACCCATCTCGCCACCTGTGGGGGAAAATAATACACGAACTTTAAGACCTGTACAGCATTGCATAACAGTACACACACACACACACACACACACACACACACACACACACACCACCTTAATACCTACCTGTCTGTGACTTTACAGACAGTCCCACGTTTATTCCCATGTGTTCTCCATCCTGCATCACAGTTGGTAACATACACTCATTAATACCAATCATTAGCGTATCATTCTTTGAAATGCTTAGACAAGTGATCACAACACAAGACCTGTTACTCCATGGCCTCCCTGACCTGAATGGAGTGGTTTTACATGGCCTCACTGCTGTCATTCAGTGTTCACCCTGTGTATGTCTGGACATAGTGGTCATGGCCCCTATATGTGAGGAGCTACTATGTTCACTCCATAATATCACGCACTGGAGTGTCATGTGTAAGTATTGCTCAGTACATGCCAGATATGCTGCTCAATCAACCTATCATGTAACAACTGTAATATATGGATACACTCCCTAATGTAGTCTAGTAATTCCCCAATGCATCTGTAGTGCTGCACACATGGTTTGTCAGCCAACTCTCTGCTGAATGCGATATTAAGGGTATACCTGGTGTCTACCTTCCCTCCCAATGCATGTTTCATGCTACAGACCTTATTATATTATCAGCTGTCCTGTGATTAAATACATGACAAGTATTCCTGGTGTTTCATGTGTCAGTCCATGTCCATGTAATGCATGATCCCAAAGGGAAGTACTGCTGTTTGAACAACCCCACAATCACACATGTGCATACATGGACACTCACACAAACACCCACACATGCACACACACACATCCTACATGCCTCACCCTCCCTCCACTTCACCAGAGTGACCCTACAGACAAGATAATCACCCACCGACACTCACACACACACACACACACACACACACACACACACACACACACACACACACACACACACACACACACACACACACACACAGGTGAGGTTGTACAAAGAGAGTACACACAGTCCTCCTATTACCCATCTGTCAACATGCATAACATATGGTACACAACAGCATCCAGTGCAGCTATAGTCAATCCATGCTAGCAACAGTATCCATGTGTGTGCTGCATGTGCTGTGTTAGTAGGTGATGCCCCTTCCTCTGGGTACCACTACACCCATGTACACAGTATTGCTGCGCACCTGTTCTGCACCCTGCCATGTACTGTGCACGAAACCTCACAGGTGTACAATCCATTGCCGAATGTGTAGTACTGTGTCAGTTATGTCAGCTCTAATGCTCACAGCCTCTTTGTTTTTCAGCAACACATACCTGGGATGAAATGTGGACAGATGTCATTTGTGAATGCCTGATGTCTGATTTACAGATCTCAACATCAGCGGACCATGTATGACCAATCTAATACTATTACACTGACAACAGTCAGACCATACCATGGCTATGGGGAGTGTACTCACCCTTATTGATATGACGCACCCTTCCTTGATCTGCCATGAAACCACATCACTGCATATATTAACAGTACATGAGCCTGATATGTGACATATGTCCTGTACATTCACATGCAGTGTCTACAGAATGTGTTAGGTGTGTTGGTGCTGATCGCAATGCATACACTCTGTGTGTGCATATGTGTGCACACCCTTATCATGACGGTTTGTTGCATCTATTGTTAGGTGTCCTACAGCAGTCAATAATCCTGGCAGGGGTATACTAGCATGGACTATTTGCATCTGCCAGTGTATGTTCAGTCTGCCCTCACATGTCCCTCATCTCTGCATGACTGCAAGGTCTACTCATGTGCACATCCCTTGGTGTTCACACACTGCCATTACTATTGCTGTGGGGGTAGTGTTATGTCTGCCGCAGTCCCTGATCCTGACTGTGTGCAGATACAGACATTCTTAGCATCCTTAGGATCTCTGCTGCAGTTCACTGGTGTGTCATGCTGACACCCCCTCCCCACCTTCAGCCTTTTTGCAGATGCTTGACAAGTAAGGCCAACATATGTTTGTCAGTTTGCAGTGTCCCACACACTGAACACCACATGTTACAGCCTAGCCCAGCTAATAATGTGAACCACAGTAATACATTATGCCATGATTTAAATATGTAACAGTTGCCATTATAGTACTCATAAATACACTGTTGTTTCACCGTATATGGGTGATGTTTCATACACGTCTCTACTGTAGGCCATGTCTCCCAGCATTATGTTACTCCCTGTGGAAACATTCCACAATGACAACAATACGTGCACATGCACAGCATGGATTCTGAATAGGTGTGTTAGATATGTGCATGGAATATACCATAGCCATTGCATGCCTGGTGTATTGGCAGGCATCAACATAAATCATACACACCAGCTACAGGCTGCTAGCTTGGTGGTATACCATAGGGACCTACATAAGAGGGTAAGAGATGTGAAGTCAGTGGCTACACCTGTGGCATTGCTACAGGATGGGTGCAGCATTACAGTACATCAACAGTACATGTCCACAATACTACCACATATGCACATCTGTTTACTACTGCTATGCAGCAACAAACTAAATATATGACATGTCAGATATGCATG